>NW_027332424.1:15680445-15903966 GCF_000442705.2 Elaeis guineensis
CTCTAGATTGATTTTGATGATACAAAGCAGATTGAAGGGATACAAATAATTTTAAAATGAAAAAGTCCTTATGCTCTTCAAGGGCAAAATCATAATTTCACTAAAATCCTGATTTGATAGTACCATTTGGTAGAACAAATGATTTGAAATCTATTGGTGAAAATTTCATTGTGTTTGGACTTATATTTTTGAAGTTATGAAGGTTTGAAGTGCATGAGTCGACTCATGAGTCAACTCATGGCACTGTGAGCTGATTGGCACGCAAAAATTCTCCTTGGCACGCTAGTTTTCTGGCTTGGCACGACCTGTGAGTCGACTCATGAGTCGACCCACAAGGCATGAGTCGACTCATGAGTCGACCCCTGCTAATTTGAGCCAAGAATTCCAGAAAGCATTCTCTGGTTTTTGCAACAGAGGTCGACTCATGAGTCGACCCCTGAAGCATGAGTCGACTCATGAGTCGACCCCTGCGACGGGAAATGTCAGCAACGGCTATTTTTTTGCCCGTTTTAATTGCCATTTATGCTTCCTAAAAATCCTCTAACGGCTCTTTATCTGCCTAAATTGTTTTCTCTTGCTTCTAATGCTACACAATGCTTTAAATAATGGAAAGAAATTACAGATTAAATAGCGGATCAAACGTGAAATCAAAAGACGGAAAGAAGAAAAAGAGAAAGAGAGAAGAATAGAAGAGAGGATCCAAAATTTGCCAAAAAAGCCTGAGATCAACGAAAAATCCAAAGAGAAAAGAGAGAGGATCCACAATATACCAGAGAGATTGTGAAAGAGAAAAGCAGATTTTCAAGGAGAATTCTTCACGCTATTGTTCAACCTTGATCTAGAGATTGTTCAAAGCTTCAAGAGATTCAATCAACAACACCTTTCTCAAGCATTCAAGGTTCATTCCACTTTGAAAAATTGAAAAAGGGGTTCTTCCATTTGAGTAAAGCTTTTATTGTTATATTTGCTCATTTAAGGAGCTGTTATTGTTTATCTGTGCTCTAAATTTCTAACTCTTGTGAGTTTTTGTTCTTGTGTTGGAGGATTTCCAAAACAAGGAAAGTTGATCCGAACCTGAAATGGAGTGTTGGGTTTGCTTGTACCGGGAAATAAGTGATCTAGCTTGGGGATAGCTAGGTCGGAGTTTCGACGTCTGTATTTAGCTGGGATAGCTAGTGTCGGAGTTCCGAGTTTGTATTCGGGTTGAATACAAAGGATAGTGGATTAAATTCCCAAGTGGGATCTTGGGGAGTGGATGTAGGTGCAAGGTTAGCACGAACCATATAAATCCTTGTGTTGTGGTGTGCTTTCGTTTATCTTATTTCTTATTATATCCTTGCAATACTGCTTTAGGTAATTAATATTGATTTAAAGCCATTGTTTGTTCTTCATAAGTTATCTGTTGGCTTAAAATTTTAGAACCCAATTCACCCCCCCTCTTGGGTTGCATAGCTGGGCAACAAGTGGTATAGAGCCGTGCTCTAGCCTTCTTTGATCTAACAATCAAAGAGCCAAAGATCTATGGCAACCCATGTTGGAACTTCTCTAGCCGAGGGGCATCAACAAACCGACCTCCACTTTTCAATGGGTCAATTACACCTATTGGAAAGCTCGGATAAGATTTCATACAAGCACTCGACTATGATATGTGGAGTATCATAGTGAATGGTCTCACACACCACAAGATTATAGATGGTGAGGAGTCAACCAACCCGAGAAAGAATGGGATGAGGTTGACAAGAAATTGGCACAATTAATGCAAAGCCATGATGTTTTTATTGTGCACTAGATGCTAGTGAATTTAATCGATTTCTACTTGGCATCTGCTAAAGAAATATGGAATAGGTTAGAGTCACCCATGAGGAACAAATCAAGTAAAGAGTCTAAAATAAACATGCTTGTACATAAATATGAATTGTTCAAAATAGAGCATGAGTCCATACTGCTATGTTTACTCATTTTACTGATATAATCATGGTTAAAGAGTCTGGCAATCTTACTAACAGTGAACTTGTAAGGAAGATTCTCAGGTCACTGCAAGAACTTGGGAAGCCAAGGTGACTGCCATCCAAGAAGCAAAGGACTGAACCTCTACCTCTAGAAGAGCTTCTTGGATCCTGATGACTCATGAACTAGCATGAAGCAAATCAAGAGGATGAAGTCAAAAGAAAAGAACCATTGCCCTCAAATCCACAACTTCGCCTGATTATGAAATGGATACTCTGAAGATGAAGATCAGGATGAGAGATGGCTCTCATCAAAATTAAGAAGTTTCTAAGAAAAAGGAACAGGGGATGAGAAAAAATTCACAAAGGGGATCAAAGCAAAGAAAAGGAGAAAGATAACCCTATATGCTACGAGTGCAAGAAGCAGGATATTTCAGATCCGAATGTCCACAATTGAAGAAAGGTCCAAAGAAGTTCAAAAAGAAGGCATGATGGTGACCTGGAGTGCGAGTGATACTCAAGCTCCGACGAGGAACCTCAACAGAACAAGCCAATCTGTGCCTGATGGCACATGAAAATGAGGTAACTTCTGAATCCACTAGTGAATTTACTTTTGAAGAATTGCATGAGCATTCTATGATCAATTGATGAATTAAAGAAACTAGGGAAGAAAAATAAAGAGCTGAAATTGGAAAATCAGTCCTTAGTGAAACAAGCTAAAAATCTTTCATTGAAAAATTCACCTTGATTCAAGAAAATCAAAACTTAAGGATGAAATGAACAAGCTGAAATCTATAGTAGATAAGTTCACCTTAAGTTCAAACAAGCTAAATATGATCCTTGATAATCAGAAAGCTATATATGATAAGGCTGGACTTGGTTATAAACCCTGAAGAAACAAAAATTTCTGAAGGATATTATGCAATTATTCAAGCAAAAAGTCTACAAATATTACTTGTTTTAAATGTGGAAGAATAGGACATAAATCATACACATGTCTATTAACAAATATGCAAACACAAAGAAAATATGGTTCAAAAGGAACCATTCTGACTAACCTGAAAGGACCCAAGAAAGCTTGGGTACCTAAGACAGAAACTTGATCTTGCTTGCAGGTGTGTCTAGCATCCCCAAGAAGGAAACAGGAAATGGTATCTTGACAGCGGATGCTCGAGACACATGACTGGTGATGAATCACAATTCATCACGCTTGATGCTAAGGATGGAGGGATGGTCACCTTTGGAGAAATGGCAAAGGAAAGATCATCGGGATAGGTAACATTGGTATCACTCCCTCCAAATACATTGAGAATGTTTTACTAGTTAAAGGTTTAAAGCATAACTACTTAGCATTAGTCAATTCTGTGAAAAGGGTATAAAGTAAGTTTTGAATCATCTGTTTGCATTGTAAAGTCCATTAACGATGGCATTAAATTATAGGACATAGGCATGGCAATGTTATATGGTAACTTGAATGATTAACTAAATTAGACATGCATGCCTAGTTCCTTAATGCTAAAATAAATGAGACTAGTTGGTTGTGGCATCGTAGACTTGCACATATAGCATGCATTCTCTTTCAAATTAATTAAAAGGATTTAGTTTCGGTTTGCCAAAACTGAATTTTGAAAAGGATAGAATTTGTGATGCATGCCAATTAGGCAAACAAACTAGAATTTCATTTAAATCCAAAAACACTATTTCAACTTCTAGACCTTTAGAGCTCTTACATATGGATTTATTTGGACCAACTAGAACCACTAGTCTAGAGGAAAACGATATGATTTGTAATAATTGATGATTACTCTCGTTTTACTTGGGTTTCTTTTTAGCTCACAAAAATGAAACTTTCAAATTTTCACTAAATTTCATTGAAAAGTCACTAATGAAAAAGGGTTTTCAATTCAAAATATTAGAAGTGATCATGGAACAGAATTTGAAAATCAAGACTTTGAAATTTTGTGATGAAAATGGAATTGGCCATAACTTCTCTGCTCCTAGGATACCTCAACAAAATGGGGTAGTTGAAAGGAAAAATAGAACCTTAGAAGAAATGACCCGTACCATGCTTTGTGAAAGCAACCTTCCAAGATATTTTTAGGGCGGAAGCTATTAACACAGCATGTTACATTTTAAATCATGCTTTAATTAGACAATTTTAAAGAAAACCCCCTATGAACTTTGGAAAGGAAGAAAACCAAATATTGCATATTTCATGTTTTGGTTGCCGATGTTTTGTATTAAATAATGGCAAAGAAAAACTTGGTAAATTTGATGCAAAATCAGATGAAGCAATCCTTCTAGGTTACTCCTCCACTAGTAAAGCATTTAGAGTGTTCAACAAAAGAACTTTAGTAGTTGAGGAGTCCATACATGTTGTCTTGATGAATCTAACGATCTTCCTTCAAGGAAGAATGAGGGTGTTGATGATGCAGATCCACTAATAGAAGGTATGAAGAGATCACTTGAAAGACTCAGCAACTCCAGAAGACAAGGATCAAGAAGTCAAACAAAATGAGAAAGGTGAAAAATTCAAGAACAACCTCAAGGTACAAATGACTTATCAAGGAATGGAGGTATGTTCACAACCACCCTAAGGAGTTAATAATTGGTGATCCTATGCATGGGGTAAAAACACGTTCTTCACTTAGAGATGTACTTAATCATTGTGCTTTTGTATCTCAACTTGAACCTAAAACTTTTGAAGAGGCTGAAAATGATCATAACTGGATTAATGCTATGCAAGAGGAACTTAATCAATTTGAAAGAAATAATGTTTGGACCTTAGTATCAAGACCTAAAGATTATTCAATAATTGGAACAAAATGGGTCTTTAGAAACAAGTTAGATGAGCATGGAAATGTAATTAGAAATAAAGCAAGACTGGTTGCTAAGGGATATAATCAAGAAGAAGGAATTGATTTTGATGAAACCTTTGCACCTGTTGCTAGATTAGAAGCCATTAGACTTCTACTTGCTTATGCTTGCTTATGAATTCAAACTATTTCAAATGGATGTTAAAAGTGCATTTTTAAATGGATATATTTCTGAAGAAGTATATGTAGAACAACCCCCTGGATTTGAAAATCATGCTTTCCCAATCATGTCTTTAGATTAAATAAAGCTTTATATGGTCTAAAACAAGCACCTAGAGCATGGTATGAAAGGCTAAGCAAATTTCTACTAAATAATGCTTTCTCAGAGGCAATGTAGATACAACCCTATTTATTAAAAGAAACCAAAATGATATGCTAATTATACAAATTTATGTTGATGACATAATTTTTGGGTCTACTAATGAATCCCTTTGTCAAGACTTTGCTAAGCTTATGCAGGGAGAGTTCGAGATGAGCATGATGGGAGAACTCACCTTCTTTCTCGGACTCCAAATCAAACAATCAAAGAGAGAATCTCCATCACCCAAAGCAAGTACACCAAGGAACTACTCAAAAGATTTGGAATGGAGAACTGCAAACCAATTGGCACACCAATGAGTCCCTCAAGTAAGCTTGACAAGGATGATGAAGGTAAAAGCGTAGACTTAAAATACTACATAGGTATAATTGGCTCATTATGTATTAACTGCAAGTAGGCCTGATATCATGTTTAGTGTTTGCTTATGTGCAAGATATCAATCTAATCCTAAGGAATCTCATTTGAATGCTGTTAAAAGAATCCTTAGATACTTAAATGGTACACAAACTATAGGGTTATGGTACTCTAAGGACTCACAAATTAATTTGTTAGGATATTCTGATGCTGATTTTGCTGGATGTAAATTAGATAGAAAAAGCACAAGTGGAACTTGCCAATTTTTTGGAGTAAATCTAATCTCATGGTTTAGCAAGAAACAAAATTCGGTGGCACTGTCTACGGCTGAGGCCGAATACATTGCAGCCGAAAGTTGTTGTGCTCAAATCTTGTAGATTAAGCAACAACTCGAAGATTTTGGAATCAAACTTAATGAAACACCAATAAAATGTGATAATACAAGTGCCATAAATCTATCTAAAAATCCAATACAACACTCAAGATCTAAACATATTGAAATAAGACATCATTTCATAAGAGAACATGTTCAAAACAAAAATATAATTCTTGAATATGTTTGCACTGAAAATCAATTAGCTGATATCTTTACAAAGGCCCTTAGTGAGGATAGATTCTGTGAAATTAGAAGAAATCTAGGAGTTCTAGATCCATTTGTCTAAAATTTCTCAATTTCCAAAGAATAGATGTCAAAAACTCTTAGAGCTCAATTTTCAACATTATCCTGGTCCAAAAGCTCAGATTTATCACTCTAAAAACTTATCTTTGAGCAAAATTCCTACTCCCAAAATTTTGAATTTTTCTGGAATTTATTTGCATTTTTCTTGAATTTTTGAACTTCATGAGTCGACCCCCATGAGTCGACTCAATGGCAAACTTGTAAATCCCACCAACTTCCATCGGGTCATTGTTTTTAAATGGGAAACCCTGTTCGTGAGATGACTCATCTTCTCATCATCTTTCTTCCGAAAGCCGTCTTCTCCAACTCTTCTTGCTCCAAATCCAAGGATCAATTCTGAGGCAATTCTCCTCCTTCTCTCCACCAAAAATTGCCTCCTTGAAAAGGATTTTTCTGTGCTTTCTCGCAGTGATTGGCGCGGGTGGAACGTGCCCTAGAACTTCACCGTTCATTCAAAATTCACTTCTTTTCTCCACCAAAATTCTTCTTTACTCTTTTGTGATCCCTCCTCCACTGAATTCAAGTCTTCTTGTCTGCTACTTTTTGGATATGGCTCCAAAGATGAAACTTCCCCAAAGAAGGAAATCAATCCGAGAGCCTGAGGAAATTGTCCGAAAGAAAAGGCATGATCAGTCTTCCAGTGTTCTCGATCCAGTTTCAGTACCTGCTCAAGGTCCCTCTCAATCCTCCATAAGCCCCAGTGTAAATCCTCTTTCTGATAGAAAAGTAGAAACTGAGAAAAATATAGATTTTCGGTTCTTTGAGAAAGAAGGCTTTACTTTTGCTACCAAGATCAAAAATCAAGGATGGGAACTTTATTGCTCTCTTAAGGAAGTCACCTATGTTGATCTAGTTAGAGAGTTCTACCAGAACCTACATTATGGAAATGAGTCAGTGACTTCAACAGTCAAGGGAATTGACATATGCTTGGATTCTAGGATATTGGGAGAAATACTTCAGTTGCCTAGTGAAGGATACTCATATATGGAACTCCCAATTAAAGAAGAAGGGATCAGAATTATCTTAGGAGAAGCTTTTTCAGGAAGTTTAAACAGATTGGAAGCAAAGCTACTGTCCATTGAGATGAGGGTCCTGCATCAGATTGTAACAAAACTCTTCTTTCCTAGGAGTGGTAGACATGACTTACTATCTGGCAGAGATGTATGTGTCATATTTCATATCATCACTCAGACCCCCCTAAACCTCCCTGCACTTATGATAGAGGCCATGAGAGAAACTTTGAATAGATCCAAGGCACACTTGCCTTATGGTATGGCCCTTACTAGAGTTTTTAGGAGGTTTGGAGTTAGCTGTGAGGGGGAGACACCTACCAAGCTCTCACATGTGGACACTTTCAACCAACACAGCCTACACCGAATGGGAATTACAAAGACTGTTGGTGGTTGGATCAAGGGCTCTGAAGAAAGAGCTGAGGAGAGAGTTGAGGAAAGAACTGAAGACAGAACTGAAGGCAGAATAGAAGAAGAAGGTCCATCTTCTCCTGTACATGACTTCAGGGCAGCATCACCAGATACACAGTTCATTCCTGATACTGAGGCTGGCCCTTCGGAGTTTACTAGGATGCCCACACCAGTGTATCAGTCAGAGAGCAGAGAACCTCCATCAGAGTTCAGACTGGCTGACGATCAGATCGAGCATATTTCACAGCGTGTGGCTTCTTTGCTGTCTAGCCAGTGGAGTAGTACTTCTTTTGTACCTGGAGCTACTTCTTCTGATCAGACCATTACTCCCCACATCTCCACTGTGTTTCAGATGATTTCAGATCAGTCCGTCAGGATACAGCAGCTTGAGGACACAGTCTGGAGACTGACTGGCAGAGTTCTTGACTTGCAGGGGCAAGTCCTTGCATTGGCCCATCCCCAGCCACAGGAGTCTACTATTGAGGTCACAGACCTCACTGCAGAGGCTGGCAGGCTCAGAGGAGCACTAGAAGGTGGATATGAGCTACTGAGGAAAGAGATCCGAGGATCGAGTGAGCATGCTACCACCCAGTTCACTGCTCTACTTCAATCTATTTTCAGAGCACTGAACGTACTTGATTCTATCAGACTCATGGTATCAGCCCTAGCATCTCAGCATTCTCAGCCACCCAGTTCATCTCGCCCTCCTACTCGTGGCAGAGGCAGACGGGGTAGAGGACGCACTTCTGATCCATCATCTCCTCACCCTATATCTGATGACTCCGATCATTGACTTATCTTGATCTTTACTAGGTCCTAGGAGTTAGTATCTTGTTCTAGGATCTATACTTGGGGCCATGTATTGACATTTAGCTGGTTGAATTTTATGTATTGAAACAATTATGATATTAATGGAATCATCTTTTACCTATATTTCTACCTCTTTGTAATGATCATATTTTAGTTATATATTTTTTTTCCTGTTGAAATATTATCTTCTCCTTGTTGTTGTTTGCTGTTGATAATTGCTATATTAAGGGGGAGCAAACATCTGTGAAAAACTCTAAAGAAGAAGAAATTAAAGAATATTTCAGAAAAAGAAAAGAAAGAGTTAACTATGTTTGATGATGTCAAAAAGGGAGAGAAATTAAACAAAAACAAAAATTGAAATTAGACAAAAAGCAAAATCCTAAATTATGAGAAAAAGGGGGAGAAATTAAACAAAAACAAAGATTGGAGAAATTAAAACAAATATTGGAGAAATTAAAACAAATATTGAAGAAATTAAAACAAATATTGGAGAAATTAAAACAAATATTGAAAAAATTAAACAAATATTGGAGAAATTAAACAAAAACAAGGATTGAAAGATTAAACAAAACTTTGAGAAATTTTGGTATCAAAATTTGGTATCAGACAGAACTTAAACAAAAAGTCATCCATCAAAAGCAAAATCATGAGTACAATGTAAATAAGTTTTTTTATATGCTCTGATATATTTCAAAATTCAAACTTGCTTTTGAAATTTTACTCACCTTGATACATCTTAAGAAATTTATTTTACTCTGATACATCCTACAATTTCTTTTAACTTGCTCTGATACATGATAAAATTTAATCTGATACAGTGTGAAGGTTTCTCTGATAAATTATAACATTTGATACGATAACAGTGTGAGAAAGTTTCTCTTATATATTATAACATTTGTTCTGATACAATGTGAAATTTACTCTGAAATTTGTTCTGATACAATGTGAAATTTACTCTGACATTTGCTCTAATACAGTGTGAAATTTTCTCTGAAATTTGTTCTGATACAATGAGAAATTTACTCTGACATTTGCTCTAATACAGTGTGAAATTTTCTCTGATATATTATAAAATTTTCTTGCTCTGATGCATTGTAAAATCTTTTCTGATATAATTATTTTTCTTACTCTGATACATAGAAAAAGTTATTTATCTTCTCTTGCTCTGATATATCTTGAACTCAAAATGATCTAATACCATTTTCAAATCTTTAAGAAAATGGACAATCTATTTTTGTATTTATATTACATGCCAAAAGAATCATACTCTTTTCAAGCATATACACCTATAATGGATTCTTTTGAAATTAATGTATTAACATAAGTATTTTTGTTCAAATATTTTGTCATCATCAAAAAGGGGGAGATTGTTGCTCCTAGATTGATTTTGATGATCACAAAGCAGATTGAAGGGATACAAATAATTTTAAATGAAAAAGTCCTTATGCTCTTCAAGGGCAAAATCATAATTTCACTAAAATCCTGATTTGATAGTACCATTTGGTAGAACAAATGATTTGAAATCTATTGGTGAAAATTTCATTGTGTTTGGACTTATATTTTTGAAGTTATGAAGGTTTGAAGTGCATGAGTCGACTAATGAGTCAACTCATGGCATTGTGAGCTGATTGGCACGCAAAAATTCTCCTTGGCACGCTAGTTTTCTGGCTTGGCACGACCTGTGAGTCAACTCATGAGTCGACCCACAAGGCATGAGTCGACTCATGAGTCGACCCCTGCTAATTTGAGCCAAGAATTTCCAGAAACGCATTCTCTGGTTTTTGCAACAGAGGTCGACTCATGAGTCGACCCTGAAGCATGAGTCGACTCATGAGTCGACCCCTGCGACGGGAATTGTCAGCAACGGCTATTTTTTTGCACGTTTTAATTGCCATTTATGCTTCCTAAAAATTTTCTAACGGCTCTTTATCTACCTAAATTGTTTTTTCTTGCTTCTAATGCTACAAAATGCTTTAAATGATGAAATAAATTGCAGATTAAATAGCGGATCAAACGTGAAATCAAAAAAGACGGAAAAGAAGAGAAAAAGAGAAAGAGAGAAGAATAGAAGAGAGGATCCAAAATTTGCAAGAAAAAGCCTGAGATCAACGAAAAATCCAAAGAGAAAAAGAGAGAGGATCCACAATATACCAGAGAGATTGTGAAAGAGAAAAGCAAGATCTTTCAAGGAGAGAATTCTTCACGCCTATTGTTTCAACCTTGATCTAGAGATTGTTCAAAGCTTTCAAGAGATCTTCAATCAACAATCAACCTCTTCTCAAGCATTCAAGCATTCATCCACTTTGAGAAAATCTGAAAAAGGGGTTCTTCATTTGAGTAAAGCTTTTATTATTATATTTGCTCATTTAAGGAGCTGTTATTGTATTAATCTGTGCTCTAAATTTTCTAACTCTTTGTGAGTTTTTGTTCTTTTGTTTGGAGGATTTCCAAAACAAGGAATGGTTGATCCGAACCTGAAATCGGAGTGTTTTTGGTTTACTTGTACCCGGAAAACAAGTGATCTAGCTTGGGATAGCTAGTGTCGGAGTTTCCGACGTCTTGTATTCTAGCTTGGGATAGCTAGTGTCGGAGTTTCCGACGTTTTGTATTCGGGTTGAATACAAAGGATAGTGGATTAAAATTTCCAAATGGGATCTTGGGGAGTGGATGTAGGTGCAAGGTTAGCACCGAACCACTATAAATCCTTGTGTTTGTGGTGTGCTTTATCGCTTTATCTTATTTCTTTATTATATCCTTGCAATACTGCTTTAGGTAATTAATATTGATTTAAAGCCATTGTTTTGTTCTTCATAAGTTATCTGTTGGGCTTAAAATTTTTAGAAACCCAATTCACCCCCCCTCTTGGGTTGCATAGCTGGGCAACAAAATGAAACTTGTCCAGTTCAGAAAAGGCTTGTCTTAATTCATGAGATGAATTTAAGATAACACCTGCTAATTCCTATTACCTGCCAGTTTCATTTTAGGACATCTGTCAAAAGTTGACATATGAGTCTTAAACTGAAGAGGGCTCATTGAAGGATTTTTGTGGAGTATCCACAAGCCAAGCCACATCAAATTGGATGCCATAATCAGATTATGGTGTGAGCCCAATTGGATTAAAGTGGGTGCCCCAAGTGGATAAGGATTGGAGAGTCTTGATCAATTTAAACTCTTGGGCGCCACCTCTATTTGTGCTTATCCAATGTTGGTGCCATCTTTTGGAGATAAGGTGGGGTTCTTATCTGATATGATCAAATGATATCACTCCACTAATCAAAATTTTTCCAAAATTTATTGAAATTTTTTGATTGGTTGAATGATGTGGCACTGCGCAGCATACAGGGTCTATATAAATCCTGCTGCGCCTAGGGTTTCGAGGTAAAAGTTGTTTTATACACAAAACCCAATAGCTGCCACCCTCTCCCCTCTTCTCCACATTCTCCCCTGCTCTCCTTCCTCCCCTCTTCACGTCCAAAGAGTTGGGCATCCATCTGACAAAGATCCAAGGCGTAGTGACGCTTGGAACGGAAGGCTGCAAGACTTCTTCGACAGGCTGCTGCTCCAACTTTAGGAAGATTTTTGAAGATCTTTCCAATCAAATTTAGATCTAATTTTTAGAGTATAGATTTGTGAGAAGAAGAAGTTCTAGATCCTATCAGAGTGGATACTGGTAGAGGCCAGGCACTTGCGTGGCTATATCAGAATCTCGGGCTGTGCAGAGATCATCTATAAGGTAATCAGATTTCCCTTGAGGTATTACTTGTTTCCTCATCCCTTTAAATTTATTTTAGATTTAATATCAGATATGAAGATTAGATCTAGAGATTTAGATCTAAAATATATATAGGATAATTTTTTTTTAAATTATTCCACCCCAGATTTGATGAAATCTGGAAGATCCTACGAGGAAAAGTCATTTTCCTCCTTCACAAGATATATTACATATTTATCTTAGTGAGATTGAGACCCTAATTTCTCATAATGATCTTGTGTTAGCATAATAAATCCTTATGAGTTCATAGGTAGAAAACTCTTTCCAATTATATCTCATGCAATTCCCAATATCATATCTTGATCTCTAAAACATTATTAGCCTTGTGTTAACACAACAAGCTATAATATTTTAGTTAAGTAAGATCCTTCATTTCAATTCAGTCAAATTCAAATATAATTATCCTTGTGTTAACACAATAAAGCAGTATATCCAAAATTACCATAAGCATCTTCTATGCACTAGGCTTATGTTATATCAATCCTTATGACAAGCGTTATGTTAACACAATAAGCTAGCCATAATTCATGATATAACATTAACCTAGCATGAAGGAAGGCCCCTAGTAGTGTTTTCAACATTAGAATTTTTCAATATCAAGATCGATTAATCAAATAGGCCAGGTAAGTAAGCTAGAGGTCCCCTGTTGCTTTTTTTAGACACCAATAAATTGGTCAGGTCAGACAACAAAATCAATTAAAGAACAACCTGTAGCACTTTTCTAGATACCAATTGATCAATTGATCAAGAATTGATTAACCCCTAGTTGCATATCACTACAACTTAATATAATTTTTTAATGAGGGCTTTTATTTGGTCTCATATATATTCTAACTATATAATGCTAATTTATGCTAATATATATCAGTATTAAAATATTCTACATGTGCATGTGTAATATATGGACTTTCATTATCCTAAGACAACCTTGCAGCATAACCCCGTTATGCTAGGACAACCTTATGTCAGGATAATGAAGTGGTGAATCATATATGCATCATTTCATATCATCATATGAAAGCATAATTACATAGCATAATTCATCTTATAGCATGAATCATAATATGCATCACATAAATATTATGTATATATGATTGAACCAAACAAGGTCGGCTCTAGTACCACTGTAGGATTTTAGGGTGGACATGCATAGTGGAAGCATAACGAATTTTAAATTTTAAATTATGAAATTTTAAATATTAAACCCATAATTAATATTTTTTTAATAATTAACAATCATATATAACATATATTCAAAATTAAATTTAAGATATAGAAGAATACCTGCAGCGCTTAATCCAAATTCTGACAGAACCTCCACCAGGCACCCAAGTATTCACCCTCCAACGGTGATCCACAAAGTACTATGATCAGGACACCAACTCTTTGAGATGATTTTTCTTCCAAAATTCTTACTCCAAAATTTTTTTTGGATATCAGGACCTCAAGACCCTCTTCCTCTTCTCCTGGCCTTCCTATCCCTACCTTTCTTTTCTCCTTATCTTCCTTAATTCTCTTCCTAGGCTCTTATCCTAAAATCGAACTTATTCTTACTATTTTTGAACTTATCCTAACAAGAGAAGAAGAGACTAATTAGACAACAGAGAGAGTGCATAAGAAAGAAGAGATAAAAGTAATTTTTTGAATGAACTAAATCTCCGACGCAGCCCCCTTTAAATAGTTAGCGACGGGTTGCCTTGGGGAATGATTCGCACCTCCTCCACATGCCATCTCACATCCATCAAAAAATCTCACACTCCTTGATAAATTCTCACAGCCATCTAAAATATTCTAACATATGACAATCATTAGAAAAAAATTCAAGAGACGCTTCGCGCAGAAGGACTCTTCGAAATATTTTTCTTGATGATTCTTTGATGCATCGCGTAACTTCCCATGGTGTAATTTTTCTCCACAACCCATCAGTGACTTTTGACCATCCAATAGATCAAAATGAAAGCATTAACTTGTTGACGGTGTGGAAAAAAAAAGTTGAAATTAAAATGTGGCGTGACACTTGGATTAGAGTCCTTCACAAATTGGACTCTTGGTTAGGCGCATGGATCGGACTGGTAGAATTTCCAACTTCAACCAATTTTCATGATGAAACCAGAAGGTGTTTTAACCTCAAAAGGATTCTTTATACTTAAAATTAAGTTATGAATCATGATAAAAAAAAAATTATTGTGGAACATTGGATAAGCTTGAGGAAGGGGCATCCCATCTCATGGGATGCGAAACCTGTTTCTGAGCACAAAGACTGCACCCACACGCAAAAAAAATTCTTGATGCATATAGACCTAGTTTTATGACTTCAAATTATTGGTACATGTAGCCAAGGGGTGAACCAACTCAAATCTAAAATTGGTTTGAATTAATTTGGCTTTAATTAACCCAATCTAGAATCAATTTCGAATCCGATTCGAAACAAGAAGCTAGTTTTTGCAACATGTGCTAGCATGTCTATTTTGCAAACATGATCTAATCTAATTAGACCCTTGATAAATTTTCTTTATGTATGACACATTGAGTTCCATATCTAGCTAGTAGTGGGTCGTGGTGCAAGTCGATCTGATTTGATTAGAATTTGATCTAACCAATCTAGATCCAATCGAGCTAACTTGATTTCAGCAATTAGAACTCTTTCTAATTCATGATCGATTTAATTCGATCAAACCTACAAGATAAGATTGATGTCTACCAATGTATCATGTCTACTTGGAAGATATAAAATTTTGATAGAAATATCAAAAATATCCTTCAGTGGAAAGTTACCATGCAATTCAATTCTTCGATCTCCCTACACTCCGAATATGACTCTAGATATGGAATGATGTCAAATCCAATAGCATATTCATATCTCTCTTAATCTTTAGTGATAATTTGATTAATAAAATATTATAATTTTTTTTTTTTATTTTACTTTGATCAAAGGCTTCTTAAATCATCAATCGATCAGAGCAAGTAGAATATGATCTCCTCTTATCAGGAGTGATCGATTTCATGTTGACCTACTCACAACCTCCATACACATTTCACCATATCCGGAACATCCCGTACATGACTAAGTCATGAATGAGTATGAACCAAAATATGGATTCATGTATACAAGATTCTATGGTAGTCCCAGATCAAAAGATTATATGTACAACTCCCATTACAAGAAAATATCTTTTGACGGATAAGTAAATTTTATAAGATATTTCTTAAGTCAGATCAATTTAGTGAACTCATTCTCTAATAAGCACCTACTTTCTTGTATTAGTGTCTCATACAAGTGGCTTATGAGATCAGCTACCCTCTCCATCGAGTATACATAGGAAGTACTAGTCTATCCGAAATATTGATTCCCTACTCAATGCTCCTATGACTAGAAATATTTTAAATCAAAATTTTCAAAATTTTAAGTCTCATAGATATGATCTCATCATAACCCTAAACCCATTGTCCCGATTTATGGAGTTCATCATAATCATTACAAAAATAAAATACAGCATATGATAAAAAATATCTTTTATTTATAAAGAGTCAATGCATGAGCCTGGAGGATTATAAGAAAAATCTATCAAAATATAAATTTTGATTGGCTTGTAGTGCATATTCCTTTCATACATCAGATACAACAACACCAAGGGTTTCAAGATCTAGGGTTTTGCAAGAAAGTAAGTTTTTTTTCTTTCGCTTTCTTCTTCATGGGACCTCATAGTAGCACCCGCACACAGCATGAAGAGCATTCTATTGAATGGGAAGAGAGAATCATGAAACCCTACTTGCTTTTATGACCAGACGGTCTAGTGATTACCCAATCCGAGTATTTTACTACTCAAAATATCTAATCTAAATAGATAATAATCAGATCTAAAAATAAACTAATTTAGATCTAATCTAAATCATAAATAATCAAATCTAATATTAAAAATTTAGATCTAAGGTCATATTAATTCATATCAAAATAACCTAGCTCTGATACCAATTGAAGAAAATATACGATAGTACAGTACATGTGATTTTAAAAATTTTATGCAGTGAAAATAAAAGATTAAATAATTTAATCCTAATCACATGTATAAGATCTAATCTTAAACTACTACATCATGATCTATGATATAAAAAATATGTACTTTAGATCTAAAAACAAAAACACGCATCGATCTCATCGATGCTGAAAATCTAGATCTAACTACTAGATCTATCATAGGAATCAAAACAAGTTAGAGATCATTAGCAAATAAATTTTGATCTTGATCTTCTCTAGTTCAATGGTTGGAGAGGGTGTTCCTCAGATTACTTGCAGCCATACAAAATCATCTGGCCTCTATAAAAAAATTCATGCGAAGACTGGTGTAGATAAGGATTTGGAGATGCTAGTCTGTAAGCAACTATGACTGCTGATCTCTTTCTTCTTTTACAAGTACCTTGGACACTCTAAAATAGTAGAAGATCTGAAACAAGAAAAGAAGAGGAGAAAAACTCTAGAAAATCAAAATACAGTAAGAGAATTGATCATGGGATGTCCAAGAGAGAGGACCCCTTTTTATATACTAGGAATTAGGGTTTTTACAAGGAAGGGTGCCAATAGTCCACACCAAAACCACCATTTGGCATTCCAAAATATTTTAAAAAAATTATTAAGATATGGAGAAGAATTCTAAAGTCTCACACACTAAATAATTCTCCAAGAAAATTAAGAAAAAAAATAATATAGCACCAACAATATTTCATGTATGAAATTTTTTTTTCCTAGTTTACATCTTATCTCTAATTCGGATCGCATTTGAATTAGGCAGTAGATAAGATTATGACTCATCAAATATTACCACCCACTCTTATTGCACCCCCTATCATGACACCAAAAATCACAACCCATATCAAAATGGCATGGAGAAATTGGCATGGATTCAGGAGTGGCACAAGAGATAGGGATAGAGTCCAAATTGACAAGGACTCTTCATTTCTAATTCTAATTCTAATCCAAATTAAATTTGGATTGAACCCACTAATAGAAATAAATCTAATCTAATTAAAAACCTAGATATCTCATCAAATTTCTAACCCAGTTAGGAATTAGTCGAGTTAAAACCCTGATTAAATCAGGATCAAAATTTTCTTGTAATCAGGCTCGATCATATCAAATCCAATCAGAGTCGAACTGAATCTAATTCAATTAGACTTGATCCAAATATATTTGCTCAATCAAATTGAGTCAATTAGTAATCTAATTACTAATTAATTCTCTATAAATAGTAGAGTCTTAGTTCCAGTGAGACTCTCCCACAGAGTCCTAATCCGAGTAGGACTCTCCACCAAAGTCACAATCCAATTGGACTCTTCAGCCATCTAATCTGATCAAATCTTCTAATGCATGTGACTCCATAGGTTTAAACCTAAGCTAGTAGCATAGGAATATCTTTTTATACCAATCGATGTAACCATCTAGCAATGATGACCTGATGATCGGATAGGTCGAAGTGTTGCAAAGCAACCTTCTAGAACCTACTAGCGTATGGTTACCGTATGATTCATCCCTTTGATCCAAATGCTCGAGGTGACCTAAGGTTTAACTGTCAACCCTAATTTAGTCGACCACATTGTATTTCAATCTTTCAAATCTATGTCATGGATTACCTTGGCCAAAATTTTACTAAATTAAAATATACTGATGCATATCTTCTACTAATTCAGAGGGGTTAATTCCATCTTGACTCACACATCGAATTGATAAGTACTTGACTGCACCCGGTATCCTTCCATCACTAAATTAGAAACTCAGATGGTCTAATACTAAAGTATAGTGAGTTGCTTACAAATCACCGTGGTGATCTTAGGTCGGAAGGACACTTATACCCATACCCTTTACGAGCTACTTTTGACAGCAGAGTACTTGGCACATGATCATGTTCGATGCGAATGTACTCCTACATTCCATCTACATGTCATAATAGTATCTCTAGACTCCTTGGTTAAAAAGATAACCAACTCATATGGCACACAACAACCTACATTTATATCATTATTGTCCTAATAATAGCGTATCGTTTGGTCGCGAATATTTTTAAGAACTTAACGATAAATCCTCCTTTGTCGATTAATTATAGTTCTAAGGACTTCATTACAACATAGAAGTTTAAAGATGGTTAATTTGTAATAAAAATATCAAATAATTTTTATTAATAAAAATTTATATACAATTTACAAGATGAGCACAATCGTCAACAGGCTGACAATTGACTTTGGGAACATTTCCTAACACCTAGATCAGATCTAACTGTTAGATCTTGATCAGATGAGTTTAGAACTCATTATCTTTGTGTGGATTGATGAACACCATCACTGATCATGTAGATTTGAGGTCTCTCTTGATACTGTGCAGCCACACAGGATGTCTGGCTTTTATGGATGGTCCACACGAAGCCCTCGAGCACAAATTAGTCTTTCCGAAAGTGCTAGCTCACATAGAAGACTTCTAGACTGTTGATCTGATTTTCCTTTTTTGATCAACTCAAATCATTCTAATGTTGAAGATGGACTAAAGGAGGGTATAGATGATAGAAAAAAGTTAGAGAAACTCCTTTCTCTGATTTGGTTCTCTCTCTCCTAAAAAAAGCCCAAATGCTTAGGGGCTAGAAATCTTACCCAAGAAGAGATGATCTCCTCTAAACTCACATGCCAACAACTTGGCCACCCACCCCAGATCCTCATGCCTCAAATCAATGTTCGACCCCTCTTTCTCTCAGGTATCTCATAGTGAAATCTCAACAACTTTCTATGCATAAAAGAAAGGCCTTTACATGCTTGTCGAACAAGAGGAGATGGGATAGGACTAGGATTCAATTGAATTTGAATTCAAAACTATTTTGAATTTAAACTCTTTCAGATTTGATCCACATCCATTGCCATCCAAAGGAGGGCTGAACAAGTGGTATTGGGCATTGGAAAAATCATGAGAATAGTTTCCTTTTGTCGTAGAAACATGACCCCTTCACAAGGTAGTCAGCTAGGGTGGATAAGGATGAGCTATGGTCTCAAATTCAAACCCTTTTGAATTTGAATCATAACCAACTTATCCCTATCAATTATGGGCGACAACTAGAGTTATTTGCTGAAGGTTTTTCTCATGCACAAACTAGCTTTGTGCGATGAGAATTGGTGTGTTGAAGAGTTGTGAGTAGAAGGGAGTAGTCCAACTAATCTAAACTCTTAGTTTTAGTTATTGGGTTCTTAATTAGGTTTCATCCAAACCCAATTTGTTTAGACCTAAATAGAGATGAGTTAACCTAATCTAATTAGGTACCCAAACTTCTAATGTAATTAGGAATAGGTTGAACCTAAATCTTGATCAAATCAGGGCTTAACATTCTTTAGCGATTAGGTCATCCCATAACCTAATCAAGTTTGACCTAATTGAATCTAATTTAATTAGATATAATCTAAACTTTAATATCCAATCAAATTAAACTAATCCATAATCTAATTACTAATTAATCCTTTAGAATTTTACTAACTCTTAGTGAATGATTTTATTGCAACCATTGCATAGGGTTAATTATTAATCATATTGATTATTTTATCCTTGAACGATTCTCAATCATCGATCAGTCATTTGATCAGAGAGAAAGTTTTAATATATGTGACTCTATAGGTTCAAATGTAAGTTGGTAGTACAGAAATAAATTTTTGTACCAATCGAATGAAGGAGAAACCACCTTTTTCCTTGTAGGATCTTCCAGATTTCATCAAATCCGGGGCGAAATAATTTAAAAAAAAATTATTTTATATTTATTTTAGATTTAAATCTCTAGATCTAATTTTATTATCTGATATTAATTCTAAAATAAATCAAAAAGCATGAGAAAATATGAAATACCTCAAGGGTAATCTGATTACCCTGTAGATGATCGCAGTAAGCCTGAGGTTCTGATTTAGCCACGCAATCGCCTGGCCTCTACCAGTATCTACTCAAGTAGAATCTGGATCATTTTCTCCTCACAAATCTTTGCTCCAAAAATCAAAACTAAATCTGATTAGGAAGATCTTCAAAAGTCTTCCTGAAGTTGGAGCAGCAGCTTGTCGAAGAACTCTGCAGCCTTTCTGTTCAAGGTGTCACCACACCTTGATCTTGCATCAGATGGATGCCCAACTCCTTGGGCATGAAGAGGGGAGGGAGGACTTCAAATGGGATATAGAGAAGAGGAAAGGGGGTGGCAGCTTTGATGGGTTTGGTGCAATCACTTGAACCTTAGGTGCAGACAGGGTTTATATAGACCCTGCTGCGCTATGTAGTGCCACATCATTCGACCAATCAAAAAATTCTATAATTCAAAAAATTTTTGATTGGTGGAGTGATGTCATCTGATAACATCAGATAAGAACCCAAGCCTCTCTCCAAGAGTTGGCACCAACATTGGATAAGCACAATCATGTTGGCACCAAAGAGTCCATGTTGATCAAGACTCCTTCCATCCTTATCCACTTGGGGTGCCCTCTTTATCCAATTGGGCTTATGCCATAATTTGATTATGGTACCTAATTTGATGCTGATTTGGCATGTGGACACTCCACAAAAATCCTTCAATAATCTCTTGCCAAGTGGCCTTCAGTTTAAGATCCATATGTCAACTTTTGACTGATGTCCTAAAATAAAATTGGCAGGTGACAGGAATTAGCAGGTGCTTGTCTTAAATTCATCTCATGAATTAAGACAAGCCATTTTTGAGCTAGACAAGCTTTATTTTGACAGAGAGAAACCTTCTCAAGGTTCTCTGAGTGAGTCAAATCATATTTGGCTCAGTCGAGATAGAAAAGATTACACGAGGAGAAAGTTAGGCTCAATCATGTGCTAGCATGATTTCTTTGAATCTAATTGGATCTAATCCAAATCAATTGGGCTAGCCCAATTGATGACATCCAGATCCTAACCCTGGTTAGTGTGACCTAGTTAGGTTCAATTTTGTATGGTAAAGAGATATGTCATGATCTCATCATCGAACTGAAGACAAGCCTCTCGATGCAGCTACCTGTGTGATTGAGTTTCTCTATCATGAGTCCTAACTGAATTAGGGTTAAGGTGAACTCATCAAACCCAACATCAGTCATATGAATCAATCGATCGATCCGAGTCCGATGTGAAACCCCAATGAAAATTTTTTTCCATTATTTCACTCTGTCATGGCCATGGGCTTAAGGATTCGATCTTTCGATCATCATAGGACTACTACTCTCATCTACCGAGGTTGAGAGATCCCTTCTTGGTGCGATCTGATTCCTACAATGAATATGCTACAGCCAACATATACCTCAGGGTTTCGAATGGCTAGGAGACTGAGTTATGGTGTCATCAAACTATAACACACTCAAGATGAACTGTCGATGCACCTCAGGTCAAAGAACTAGACACACAACTGCAGCATCGAGCTAGTCATTGATGAGAAGGTAGACTTCCTTATGACTGCTCTATATGGTCACGCTCAGTACTCTCATTCTCAATGAATACCTGTACTCTCATTTCGATATCTCCACACCGTAGACTCAAGATACATCTACCCTAAGGAAGCGATCGTACACCAATCTTTCGGATCGATCACCATCCTCATGATGATCCTATGGTCAGGAGCTGTTTATGAGTTAGTTATGTAAATTAATGCCTTAAATTTTCAACTCTCGAAAATATGAATTGACATTCCTACTAACTCAAAAGATGTATCACAGACACAATGTACACAATGTGATAGAAGAATAATCCATTTATTGATTTATAGTCAAAATTATAAATTTGTCCTTAGATTTGTATAAGAATGTGTCAGCCAATCTGGCATCTAGGACATACATCTAACAAACTCCCACTTGACCTAATGCCAATTGGCTACATATCTAAGTCCCATCTTCTCAAGGTGGGCTTCGATCTTTTACTAGCCTAATGGCTTTGTCAGCATGTCTGCCACATTATCCGTGGAGTTGACTCTCTTAACCTCGACATAACTTTTTTCGAGGTAATCACAGATCAGATGAAATCGCCGCTCGATATTCTTGGACTTCTGGTGAGATCTTGGCTCTTTAGCTAGGGCTATGGTGCCATTATTGTCGAGTAAATAGGGATGGCATCCAATGACATCACATCAAGCTTCGCGGCAAATTTTTTGTACTAGAATGCCTCCTTTGCAGCTTTCGATGCAGCAATATACTCTGCCTCCATGGTGGAATCAGCAATCACCGTCTGCTTAAAATTCTTCCACCTAACTACACCACCATTGCAAATGAACACACTCTCAGATGATGACTTTCGATCATCTATATCAGACATAAAGTCTGAGTCTATATATCCCTGAATCTGGAGTTCTCCATTCCCAAAGATTAGAAACATATCCTTAGTCCTTCTCAAGTACTTAAAGATACATTTTACAGAAGTCCAGTGCTCTTCGTCTGGATTCGACTGATATCTACTTGTGACACTCACAGCATGGGCTATATCAGGTCGTGTACATAGCATGGCATACATGAGGCTCCCTATTGTCGAAGCATAAGGGATTTTGCTCATGTGTTTAATCTCCTTAGGAGTGCTAGGGCACATCTTCTTGGAGAGATGAATGCCATATCTAAAAGGTACTAAACCTTTTTTGGAGTTGTTGGTGCAGAATTCCGTCGAAGTCGGAGTTGCTAGAGTCGAGATGACCGCGGCCGCCACCGGGACCTGCAAGAAAAGTCTAAACCAGAGTTGGGGGTACTCTGGCAAGACCCTCTGATACTTAAGTCAATACTGCTTCAACAAAAATGGAGTACTTGAGTGAAAATTTTAGCAGAGTTTTGAGATAAAATTTTTGAGCTTAGAGAAGAACGTATCTGAGGGTCCTTATTTATAGACTGAGAGCGTAACTGATTGACAGCGACATCTGTAACCGCCTGGTAGTGGGCTGTTCAGAGCCGCTTAGAGTTTGTTACGGAAAGTAGTGGCGTCAGGGGTCATTCAGGGCCACGTGGAGTTTGTTACGGAGAGTGGAGTGGTGTCCGTTGTCGTGACTTACCAGAGAGTGGTGGAGCCACATAAAATTCATTGCAGAGTTTGGAGCAGGATAGCGGCCCTCATCGTGGCTTGCCAGAGAGTGGTGGAGCCGTGTGGAATCCATTACAGAGAGTGGAGCAGGGTAGCGACCCTCATCGTGGCTTGCCAGAGAGTTCGGATCTGTCAGCTGAAGCTCGACTGGGATGTCTGATGGAGCGGAATGGCTCTCTATCTCATCGATCTAGGAGAAGCTTGGATGTTTTCGAGGTCGCTGACGAGTCTACTGTTGTCGGAGGCCTTGGGTGCTGAGGCTACAGGTGAGAACCATCTGCTGTAGAGGCTCGGATGAAGACTTTCTGTTGGCAAAGTTTGGTAGGAGTCCAATTGCTAGGGAAGTCCGTCTGGGATTTATCTGATGCGGAAGCTCATCTGAAGATTATCCATTGGAGGAGTCTGATTTCATGAAGAATCTGGCGGAAGGTCGGTTGGTGGTGGACTTCGGATGGCATTGGGGAGGTTCATTTGCTGGAGGAGTCTGAGGGATCCGGAGACGATCAGTCGTCATAGAAATCTAGCTGCTGGAGCCTGTCCATCGCAAAAGCTCGTCCGAAATTCATCCGCTGTGAAAGTTCGGACAGAGTCCGATTCTTGTGAAAGTTCATCCGAAATCCATCCATTGTGGAAGTTCGGACGGAGTCCAGTTCTTGCGGGAGGCCAAAAGGAGGCCACTTATTGTAAGAGCTCGGTCGAAGATCGGTTGTCATGGGAGCTCAGAGTAACGACCTGGCTGGTGGATCCTGCCCCATGGTAGAAGCTCATCTGGAATCCAGCTACAAAGAAGCTCGATTGAAGTCTACTTGTAATAGAAGCTCGAAAGAAATTTGTTTACATTATAGGCTCAAATGGAATTTGCTTACAGTAGATATCTGGGGTAGACAGTCCGCTATAGGAATTCGGAGTAGACCGCTCGTAGTAGAAGTTCGGCTCTCGCGGTAGCTCGGCTGGAATCCTAAAGGCGGTCGACCGTCGTAGGAACTTGGATGGAGTCTGATTACTGTAAAAATCTCATTGTCGAAGAAGTTCGGACATTGACGAAGTCTGGAAGAAGTTCAGAGAATAGTTGATCGCTGTAGAAGGTCGATGGATAGTGAGGCCTAGAGAGCCTGTGGAGTGGCCCAGTAGATGGATGGAGAGGCTCCTTGTCGGAGAAGTCCGGAAGCTCGGATGGCCGAGGGGCTTCAGAGAGATGCCACACAAGGTCGGAAGCCGGAAAAGCCCTGGAAGGGTCGGTCTTTTACAAACTTCGGTCTGGGAGTATTTTATACCCAACACCAGTCCCCCTACTTTCAAGTTTGGGTTCTAAATGAAGGAAGTACAGGGAAATTCTTATGACCGAAGTTGCTCCCCTCGATTTTTGCACTCGACGGTTGCCAGATTTTTTGACGTTCGGCACGATGTTACTAGAGCCTTTTCAAAAAAAAAAATTTTCTTTTCGAAATTTCCATCGGAGCGCTGCCCCAAGTACGATGCAATAATGATTTTACTAATTATCGGCCACCTACAACCGCTTGCCAAGGCGAGTGGGCCACGTGACATTCATGGACTGGCCAGAGGAGTCCTGCAGTCATTATTGCACCGGACCCCGTCGCCTATTTAAACCCGTCTCCCCCCTTTGGGGATTTCACTTTGCACGGGAGTTTCTTCGATCCTTCCCTCTCGGCCTTAGGCGTCCTTCGAGTCATCCTCATCTCTGCATCCCTTATACCAGCTTAGGTTAGCCCCAGAACTTTCTCCGCTTCCGCAGCCCCGTTCATAGACTGTGCCGATCATCCTTCATTACAGATATGGCACAGACGCGGCTCGGATGTTAGCCCAGAGTCTCAAAGCCCACGAGCGGGAAGACGCTGCAACTTCCAGATCGACGAAGAAGATGAGGGTAGAAGAGACAGATCCGGCCATATTTCACCTTGATCGTCCAGAGCCCGCGCCTAGGCACATCTTCGACCGTGAGTGCTTCTCGGTGTGCGTCATTGTGCGAAGAAATCTGACCTCAGAAAGAAGGTCATGCCCGCCGTCATTGTGAGGCAGCGGGAACCATGGCACGAAAAGATGGCATCTACATGTACTTTGAAGATAATGCTGGAGTAATTGCTGATCCGAAAAGGAGGCTGGAAGAAGAAGTCAGGTACTTAAAGTAATCCTCGACGATGGCCGAAATCGAGAGTTCGAAGTCTAATGAAGCCAAGCTTCCTTAGAATTTTTCTCCTCTTTTTTTTATGTATTCTTTTTCTTCTCTGGTCGTTTCTCTTTTTGTTTTGGCCTTCAGGGCTTTGTAATGCGTACTTCACCAATGAAATGAAAATGAAATTGTCTATTACCTTGTCCATTTTGGTATTAAATGGTTGTTTACCGAACTTCCTTTGTCTTCCATCTCGTTTGGCATCGATGAAATTTGTAATTCCTCGTCTGTTCTTGCTTCGAGTCATCGTTTACTGAACTTCTTTTATCTTCCATCTTATTCGTTGTCAGCATTGTTTGAAGGTCCCCGGTCGTCACTGTATTGGTTTGCCCTTTTTGTTTATGACCGTAGGTCCTTTCGAGGTCATTTGAGTTTGATGCTTCCTCCGGTGCTCGAGCTTGGGGGCCCGAACTTCTTGCTACTTTGAGGAAGTTGATTTCTCCTCGCCTGTGTGGGTTCCCTCTTAGCGACTGAGGGTTTTCGATAGGAGTATCCTTCCTTGTTGAGATGAGGTCCCTTATGTTTTTGATGTAGTTCATTTTTCATTTATCGCTGATATAGTTCGTCGCTTTATCTTTTCATCTCCCCTTTTCTTCTGTGTTCGAGTGAGGGTCTTCCCTCTGCTCTTGATGCGATCGTGAGAGTGTAGAGGGGCCATTGAGGAGGCTTTCCTCCTTGTCTGGTCTTGATCGACCGAGCCTTTGTTGCATCAGGATGGGGTTCTCCTTTCATTCCCGACAATCGATTTCAGCTCATATTAGGATGAGGTTCTCCTTTCTGTTCCTAACAGGGCTGTGGGGGCACACAAGGGTTGTTGTGAGGGCCTCTCCACCATCCGATCTTTAAGTAACCGAGCCTTCGACTTTATTCATGTTAGGACGAGGTTCTCCTCCTGTTTCTAATAAGGCTGTGGGGGCACATAAGGGCCGTTGCAAGGGCCTCTCCCCCTATCGATCTTTAAAAATCGGGCCTTCGACTTTGCTCATGTTAGGACGAGGTTCTCCTCCTGTTCCTAACAAGGCTGCGGGGGCACATAAGGGCCATTGCAAGGGCCTCTCCCCCATCCGATCTTTAAGAAATCAGGCCTTCGACTTTGCTCATGTTAGGATGATGTTCTCCTCCTATTCCTAACAAGACTGTGGGGGCACATATGGGCCTTGTGAGGGCCTCTCCCCCTATCCGGTCTTTAAGAAACCAGACCTTCGACTTTGCTCATGTTAGGATGAGGTTCTCCTCCTGTTCCTAACAAGGCTGTGGGGGCATATATGGGCCGTTGTGAGGGCCTCTCCCCCCATCCGTCTTTAAGAAATTGGGCCTTCGACTTTGCTCATGTTAGGATGAGGTTCTCCTCCTGTTCCTAACAGGACTTGGGGGCACATATGGGTCGTTGTGAGGCCTCTCCCTCCATTCGATCTTTAAGAAATCGGGCCTTCACTTTGCTCATGTTAGGATGAGGTTCTCCTCCTGTTCCTAACAAGCTTAATTTCGATTATATGAGGGAGTTACTTCCTGTCGTTGTAAACTCATACTAAAAATATGCAAGTATGAAACTTTTATTTAAGGCAAAGCTATTGGTAATACATTCACAGATTTTTTGAATTCCATGGTCGCGGAAGCTCTGCTCCTCCGAGCTCTTTTAGATAGTATGTTCCAGGCCGGACCACCTCCTTGACTTCATACGGGCCTTCCTAGTTTGGGCAAGTTTTCCTTGATTCTAAGGTTGTGAGATAGCGGCTCACCGTAGTACCAGGTCCCCCGCTCTGAAGACTTTGCTTTTGACCCAAAATTGTAGTAGCGGGCTACTTTCTGCTTGTAAGCCGCCATCCAACTTGAGCTATCTCCCACTTTTCCTCTAACAAGTTGAGGTTGGCTTTGAGATCCTGCGGGTTGCGTCGCTCGTCGAATGCCACAACTCGCACTGAAGGAAGCTTGAGTTCAATCAGGATCACAGCTTCTGTCCTGAAGGCTAGGGCAAAGGGGGTCTCCCTTATGGGCAATCTCTGAGTAGTTTGGTATGCCCATAACACATGATAAAGCTCGTCTGTCCAAGTTTCCTTTGCCTTTTCAAATCTCGCTTTGATACCTTGCAACAGAGTCTTGTTAGTCACTTCGGCCTCACTGTTTGCCTGCGGATGGGCTACCGAAGTGAAGTTATGGGAGATATTCAGGTCCTCACAAAATTTAGCAAACTTTGCCCTAGCAAATTATCGCCCATTATTAGTAATGAGGGTTCTGGGTAAGCCAAACCTACAAACAATTGACTTCCAGACGAAGTCTTATACTTTAGCTTCTGTGATTTTTGCCAAAGGTTCGGCTTCGATCCACTTGGTGAAATAGTCTATTACCACCAGGAGGAACTTCCGCTGCCCGAATACCATGGGAAAAGGTCCAAGGATATCCATCCTCCATTATGCAAACGGCCATGGGGCACTCAATGGTGTCAGTTCGGAGGCAGGTTGCCTTTGTACACTTGCATATCTCTAACATCGATCGCATCTTCTGACATATTCGATGGAGTCATGGTACATGGTAGGCTAGTAATAGCCTTGTCGGAGCAGCTTGTGGGATAAAATCTGGCCCCCAGGTGACTTCCACAGACTCCCTCATGTACCTCTCTCAAGGCAAAGTCGGCTTCAGAAGATCGGAGATATTTCAAGAGGGGCAAGGAGTACGACCTCTTGTATAGCTTACCTTCGTAAAAGATATATCGGGAGGCCTGGTTCTTAAGCTTCCAGACTTCTTTTGCATCAGGAGGAAAGACCTCATCCTTGAGGTATGCAACCAGTGGGTCGATCCAATTGGGTTCATGGCTGATCTCCATCACAGATT
This sequence comes from Elaeis guineensis, assembly GCF_000442705.2. Taxonomy (NCBI): domain Eukaryota; kingdom Viridiplantae; phylum Streptophyta; class Magnoliopsida; order Arecales; family Arecaceae; genus Elaeis; species Elaeis guineensis. The sequence continues at coordinate 15,708,684 of NW_027332424.1, forward strand.
ATGATTCTTCCATGCTTGGGTGCCTCAAAACTTCGAAGAAGACTTCCTTAGGCAATTCAGCCAGAGCCAGGGTAGCCAGCTTGGAGAAAAGGTCGGCCCTGGTATTTTCTACTCTTGGGATCTGCCTGATGTCGAAGCTGTCGAAGGTAGGGATGATCTCCTTTATCTTTTCGAGATACTTGGCCATACTGTCTTCCCGAGCCTCATAATTTTCGTTGACCTATCCTACTACTAATTGAGAGTCACTGTAGGCTTGAAGCCGATCTACTTCCAATTCTTTAGCAACCTTTAGTCCTGCAATCAGAGCTTCATATTCTGCTCTGTTATTTGTCGCAGGAAACTCGAAGTGCAGTGCATACTCCACGATAATTTCGTCTAGATTGATCAAGATCAGGCCCACACCCATGCCTGATATGTTGGAGGAACCATCCACGTAGAGGGCCCAAAAACCATCAGGGAGATCAGCTCTTTCTTCATGAGAGTTTGGTTGGAGCCCTGGGTCATCGGCTTCATTTCGTCCAAGTTCAGCCTCCTCTGGGATAGTGCATTCCACCATGAAGTTCGCTAATATCTGGGCTTTGATTGCTGGCTGAGGTCGATAGTCGATGTCGAACTCCGTGAGCTCGACCGCCCATTTCGTAATTCTCCCAGAGGCATCCGCTCGATGCAGAACCGCCTTGATCGGCTGGTCAGTGAGCAGTGTTATGGTGTGTCCTTGAAAGTAAGGTCGAAGCCATCAAGCTGCAATCAACAAGGCGTAAGTTAGTTTCTCTAACTTAGTATACCTGGTTTCGGCGTCTCTCAATACTCAACTTATGTAGTAGATCGGCCGTTGAATTTTTTCTTCTTCCTTAATCAGAACTGCAGCGAGGGCCACAGGAGAGACCGTCAGGTACAGGAACAACTCCTCTCCAAGCTCGGCTTTGCCAATAGTGGAGATGAGTCGAGGTAGTTCTTCAACTCTTCGAACGCTTGCTGACATCCAATGGTCCAACAGAAGTTCTTCGGCTGCTTGAGGGTCTGAAAGAAAGGTAGGCACCACTCGATCGATCTTGAGACGAAGCGATTTAGAGCCGCTACTCTCCCAGTAAGGCGCTGAACTTTCTTTATTGACCTCGGGCGGTCATCTCCTGGATGGCACGATTCTTTTTCGGATTTACCTCAATCCCACGCCCCGATACCATAAAGCCCAGGAATTTTTTTGAGGTTACTCCAAAAGTGCATTTGGCTGGGTTCAACTTCATCTTGTATTTTCGAAGGGCACTGAAGGTCTCCTCAAGGTCGGCGATGTGGTTCATCGAGTATTTGCTTTTTACGAGCATGTCGTCCATGTAGACCTCCATGTTGCACCCGATCTGCTCTTTGAAGATCTTGTTCACCAGTTGCTGATATGTCGCCCCTGTATTTTTGAGGCCAAAAGGCATGACCCTGTAACAATAAAGGCCACAGTTAGTAATAAAAGTAATTTTTTCTTCATCCTCTAGTGCCATCCTGATCTGATTGTAGCCGGAGAATGCATCCATAAAAGTGAGAAGCTCGTGGCCCGATGTTGCATCCACTAATTGGTTGATTCTGGGCATAGGGTAACTATCCTTCGGGCAGGCTTTATTCATCTTTCTAAAGTCTATGCACATCTTTCATTTACCGTTTGCCTTCTTAACCAGGATCACATTGGAAACCCAGCTCGGATAGTTGACCTCTCTGATGAACCCGACTTTTAGGAGTTTATCAACTTCCTCGCTATTGCCATTTATTTTTTCGATGCATGACTTCAAATTTTTTCCTTCGTTGGTCGGTGTTTGGGATCAACAGCCAGACGGTGTTCCATAACCTCGGCATCGATCCCTGGCATGTCGTTGGGACCCAAGCAAAAACATCTGCATTCTTTTGTAGGAAATTAATAAGTTGTGTCCGCACCTCTTTCCCCAAGCTGGAGCTGATCTTCACCTTGTGCTCTTCATTCCCATCATTCAAAGGAATTGAGACAAGATCTTCCATTGGCCCACCCCGTTCTTCAGTCAGGTCATCGCGGGTGTCCAACCCATCAACCGGACAGGGGTCAGGCTGACCACTTCTTTGCAGGGCTATATTATAGCAATGCCTTGCTAGGGCTTGATCTCCTCTAACTTCTCCGACCCCCTAGCTGGTAAAAAATTTTAATTTCAGATGGTAGGTCGATACTACAGCTCGGAGGGCGTTGAGGCTGGGTCAGTCGAGGATTGCATTGTAGGCAGACGACACCCTCACCACCAGAAATCCATCGGTGCTTTGGATTATTTTGGATACTGACCTGCAACTATAGTCAAAGTTATTACTCCCTCCACTAGCACAGCATCGCCAGTAAACCCTACCAATGGGAGCTAATCGATCCTAACCGACCATCAGGGATGGACATTTTTGAGAATGCATCATAAAATAAATATCGGCGAGCTTCCACTGTCAACCAAAATGCGACATATATCATAATCAGCAATATTTAAAGAAACTACAACCACATCATTATGGGAGAACTGGATCCCCCGGGCATCTTCTTCACTAAAGGTTATAGATCCTTCAGTTTTTTGCTGCTTGGGCATCCCGACCGATCCACCGGCCGCTCTTCTCCGGGGCCCTCCAGAGATGGTGTTAATGATCCCTGTTGGAGGCCAATCTCCAGGCTGTTCTTCCCCCTCGATGGCTCCAGTTTGGTAGGGCCCTCGGCCAATCCTTTCTACCTTCAGGCCGGCATCGAACGAATCTGTTGACCCCATTACCGGAGGAGGGGGAGCTTGGGAAATGGAGACGAGGCTGGGTCTTGCGGAGATCGTTGAGATTTGGCTGTGGAGGTCATGGATCGCCTAGTGGATGCCTTTCGGGGAGGCATCAGGTGGAGATCTAGTGGGGGGAGGAGAAGAGGATGTCAGAGGAGATGACTGGAGATAGTCCCGTTGAGCACTCCTTTAAGAATAAGGGTACTGTGAAGACACGCACCCTTCCTCTAGTGCCAATTTGTTGGTGCAGAATTCCGTCGAAGTTGGAGTTGCTGGAGTCGAGATGACCGCGGCCGCCATCGAGACCTGCAAGAGAAGTCTAAACCGGAGTTGGGGGTGCTCGGCAAGACCCTCCGACACTCAAGTCAGTACTCTGCTTCAATAGAAATGGAGTACTCGAGGGGAAATTTTAGCAGAGTTTTGAGATAGAGTTTTTGAGCTTAGAGAAGAACATATCTGAGGGTCCTTATTTATAGATGGAGAGCGTAACTGATTGACAGCACATCTGTAACGCCTGGTAGTGGGCTGTTCAGAGCTGCCCAGAGTTTGTTACAGAAAGTAGTGGCGTCAGGGGTCGTTCAGGGCCACGTGGAGTTTGTTACGGAGAGTGGAGTGGTGTCCGTTATTGTGACTTTCCAGAGAGTGGTGGAGCCATACAGAATTCGTTGCAGAGAGTGGAGCAGGGTAGCGGCCCTCATCGTGGCTTGCCAAAGAGTGGTGGAGCCACGTGGAATCCATTGCAGAGAGTGGAGCAGGGTAGCGGCCCTCGTCGTGGCTTGCTAGATAGTTCGATCTGTCAGCTGAAGCTCGACTGGGATGTCTGATGGAGTGGAATGGCTCTCTATCTCATCGATCTAGGAGAAGCTCGGATGTTTTCAAGGTCGCTGACGAGTCTACTATTGTCAAAGGCCTTGGGTGCTGAGGCTACAGGTGAGAACCATCTGCTGTAGAGGCTAGGATGAAGACTTTCTGTTGGCGAAGTCCGGTAGGAGTCAATTGCTAGGGAAGTTTGTCTGAAATTTGTCTGATGCGGAAGCTCGTCTGAAGATTATCCATCGGAGGAGTCTGGTTTCATGAGGAATCTGGTGGAAGGTCGCCGGTGGTGGATTTCGGATGGCATTGGGGAGGCTCGTCTGCTGGAGGAGTCTGAGGGATCGAAGGTAATCGGTCGTCGTAGAAATCTAGCTGCTGGAGTCCGTCCGTCACAAATGCTCGTCCAAATCCATCCACTGTGGAAGTTCGGACGGAGTTTGGTTCTTGCGAAAGTTCGTCTGGAATCCATTCGCTGTGGAAGTTTCGATGGAGTCTGGTTCTTGCGGGAGGCCGAAAGGAGGCCGCTTATTGTAGGAGCTCGATCGAAGATCGGTTGTCGTGGGAGCTCGGAGTAATGACCTGGCCGGTGGATCCTGTCCCATGGTAGAAGCTCGTTTGGGATCTAGCTATGAAGAAGCTCGACTGAAGTCTACCTGTAATAGAAGTTTGAAAGAAATTTATTTACAGTAGAGGCTCGAATAGAATTTGCTTATAGTAGATATCTAGGGTAGACAGCCCGCTATAGGAATTCGGAGTAGATCGCTCGTAGTAGAAGTTCGGCTCTCGTGGGAGCTCGACTGGAATCCTGAAGGCGGTTGATCCCGTAGGAACTTGGACAGAATCTGATTACTGTAGAAATCTCATTGTCGAAGAAGCTCGGACATTGACAAAGTCTGAAAGAAGTTCGGAGAATAGTTGATCGTTGTAGAAGGTCGGCTGATAGTGAGGCCTAGAGAGCCTGTGGAGCAGCCCAGTAGATGGATGGAGAGGCTCCTTGTCGGAGAAGTCCGAAGCTCGGACGGTCGAGGGGGTTCAGAGAGACGCCACACAAGGTCAGAAGCCGAAAAAGCCCTGGAAGGGTCGGTCTTTTACAAACTTCGATCGGGGGGTATTTTATACCCAACAGGAGTTTTCCATGCTAAACCTTTTTAGCACCTCCTCTATGTGCATCTTCTGTGAAAGTCCCAGCATCCTATTTGGTCTATCTCTATAGACCTTAATATCCAGTATAAAGGATGCCTCTCCTAGATCTTTCATAGAGAACTCCTTAGACAACCATACTTTGACTGAGGTCAACATGGGAATATCATTTCCAATTAGGAGAATGTCATCTACGTACAATACGAGAAAGACAACTGCGCTCCCACTGACCTTTTTGAACACACATGGTTCCTCCTTATTCTTGATGAAACCAAACATTTTGATCACATCATTGAAACGAGTATTCCAGCTCCGAGATGCTTGCTTAAGTCCATAAATGGATCTTTGCAGCTTGCAGACTTTGTGATCATCATCATTGGATGTGAAACCAAGTGGCTGTTCCATATAGATATCTTCCTTAAGATGTCCATTCAAGAATACCATTTTCACATCCATCTACCATATTTCATAATCGAAATAGGCTGCAACAGCAAGCAATGTGCAGATGAATTTTAGTATGGCTACGGACGAGAAGCTATCCTGATAGTCAATACCTTTGCGCTGACTATAACCTTTCGCTATGAGCCTAGCTTGAATGTCTCTACATTCCCATCTGCACCTATCTTTCTGTTGAAGATCTATTTACACCCAATAGGTATAATACCTTCAGGTGATCTACCAAGGTCCAGACTTGGTTTGATTATATCAAGTCAATTTCTGATCTCATTGCCTCTAACCATTTCTCGGAGTCGATATCTGATATCGCCTCGTCATAGGTCTTGGGGTCATCACCATGAGCCCCATTTTCATGAGGAATATTTTCTCTATATCCTCTTGTATAGTACCTAAGTACCTTTCAGAAGGATGAAAAATCCTAGTCAATCTATGAGGTAGAAGAGGTTGTGTTAGGAGTGGTTCTGATTGATTTAGTTCCTCAGGTTCTTTAGCCCGTTGCTCTTGGGAGACATTCTCCTTGAGTTTAATTATTCTTCCAATGCCACCATCTTGAATAAACTATTTTTAAGAAAAATAGCATTTTGACTCAGAATCACATTGTGATCTTTCGAAATATAAAAATAGTATCCTAATAACTCTTTAGGATATCCTATGAATCGAGCTCTAAAAGACCTGAACTCTAACTTGTCTGCCTGCTGTCTCTTGACATGAGCCGGACAATCCCAAATTTGAGATGATTCAGACTTGGCTTCTTACCATGCCATATCTCATACGGTGTGGTAGGAATGGTTTTAGATGGAATCCTATTCAATACATATATTACTGTCATGAGACAATATCCCCAAAGAAACTCAGGGAGGTCGTGAAGCTCATCATGGAACGGACCATATCTAATAGGGTTCAATTTCTCCATTTTGAAATCCCGTTGAGTTATGACGTTCCAGGTGGAGTCCATTGAGAGATTATGCCATTGTCCTTAAGATAGTCTAGGAACTCCCGACTAAGGTATTCACCTCCTCGATCTGATCGAAGAACCTTAATGGGCTTTCCTGTTTGTTTTTCTACTTCATGTTTGAATTCTTTGAACCTTTCAAAGGCTTCAGACTTGTGTTTCATTAGAAACACATACCCGTACCTAGACATATCATCGATAAAGATAATGAAGTAGACATAGTTTCCTCTAGCCGGCACATCAAATGGGCCACACACATCCGTATGTACTAGGGCAAGTAGGTCTGTGGCCCTTTCCCCATGTCCTACAAAAGGAAGTTTGATCATTTTGCCTTGAAGGCATGATTCACAAACTGGATATGACTCGAAAGTCAATGGACTCAACAGCCTGGTTTCTCCAATTTGTTAACCCTATCTTCCGCTATATGACCTAGCCTTAGGTGCCACAGATACCTATCATTTAGACTATCTCTAGGCCTTTTAATTCCTAAGGCATTCATATTTTGCTTGATATTAAATACAATACATCAATATGTAGCTGATAGAGATCGTTAATAAGAAAATTATTTGTAACTTTATTATTTTTATAAAATATGTTACAATGATCCTTATGAAAGCTCATCACATAGCCTTCTTGTGTTAAACATGAAATAAAATCAAATTCTGCTTGCTGCAGGCACATAATAACAATCTCTAAGAAATAAATCTAATCCTAATGGTAATCACAGAGGGTAGGTTCCCACGGTCACAGCAGCAACTCTTGCTCCGTTCTCGATGCATAGGATCATCTCCCCATCCCTCAGCCTCCTGCTCTCCTCAAGACCTTGCATAGAAGTACACAAATGAGCACTAGAACCAAAGTCAAGCACCCAACTGGATGCAGAAGAAACCATAAGATTAGATTCTAAAATGAGCATACCTCTAGAAGGACCATCCTTCTTGTTCTTCAGGGTGGCCAGGTACTGAGGACAATTCTGCTTCCAATGGCCGTTTGATTGGCAGTGAAAATTTTTTTTCTTTTCAGCAGCCTTCTTCTTCGATTCGTCTTCTTCTTCTTTCCATCCATCTTCTGCTTCTTCGTAGACTTCTTTTTCTTTCCAAAAGATTTTTCTTGGAAGAAGTCCACTCCATAGTAAGAACTGAGCCTTTTGAACCCTTCATAGAAAGCTCAACCATAACTAGTATGTTCATTAACTCAGCCAAGGTACACTTCATCTTATGCATATGAAAGTTCATGATGAACTGACCATATGCATCAGACAAGGACTGAAGGATCACATCAATCTGAAAATCCTTATCTAAGATGACACCGAGCTTCTCAAGCTCCTCAAGATCCTTGATCATTGTCAAATAATGATCTTGGACTGACTGTCCATCACGCATTTTAGCCTTAAAAAATCTTTGACAGACTTGATACTTGGCTGCATGACTTTGTTCACCGAACAACTATTGTAGGTGAGCCAATATTTGACGGGTAGTCAAAATATTCTCATGTTGGCACTGTAAGTCATCAGACATTGCATCCAACATATAGTACCTTGCTTTGTTATCATCATCCGTCCACTTTTCTAGAGATGCTCTCTGTTCAGCAGTCGGACGTGCTGGTATGGCAGGTGGATTTTGGTCCAAGACATGGGTCAATTTTTTGGAACCCAGAATAATTCTATAGTTCCTTAACCAGTCCTTAAAATTAGGACCAATCAATCTATGGGTGTCTAGTATTTTGGCAGGGGATTGGACGCAGAAATGTTTCCTATGGAGAGTCAAAAGTTTCTAGTTAGATTTTGTAATCAGACTTAACCAATTTGTTTAAGGATTTTATTTTTAAATAAATTAAGCTCTCACTATTTTCTCAGATCCCTACACTCCCTTGGTAGAGATGTAAAATTTTTGTGATTAGTGATTTCTAGTGGGTGGTGCGGTCTCAACGACTGGCTCGTCACCTCACCTAACATTATTGGTGATGGGTCAACCGATGAGTGGACAACTCTTGTCCAATGATTCTCTAATCATGGTGCACCTAAAACTTGGTCTATAATTCATGAAGCTCATCATGCCCGAAATATTGCTCCAATCTTTAGTTAAGTCAAACCCACCATTTGCATGAACTAGATTCCTGATTGGGTCCCTCACCATATCCAAAATATTGAGCCCAACCCATCCTCTAATTTGTAGCATCCATTGCCTAATGGACATGGTTGCGTCTTTCCGGTGCAACTGAGCCACTGTATCCAGTCGAGAACAATCAACCTCGGGAAGGGTCCGCACATCCACAATGGTGGAAGACCTAGACTTAATATTTTCTTAGAGAGATTTGATTTAGGTCTCTTTAAACTTGGCTTGACATAGTCATAACAATTATGACTAATCTAGTGGCATGGGTTAGCTCGAATTGTTAGCTACCTTTAATCAAAACTGGATGGACACATATGGCCAGGTAAGTGAGACCGGTGGAAGGGATATGCCATTAACTCGACAAGAACGTATTCGAGTCGAGTAGCTCCCAATTAAAAACCAGTCGATCGCATCTGCCCAACTTACCTTAGACACCAAATTGTCGAACCAGAACTAATTGGGTTAGCCTCCAATCCAGGCTCTAACCACTGAGCCAAATTAAGTCTTAACTTGATCGAGTCATATCTAAATGTGATTCGATCTTGACCCAGACTTAATCCTATTAGGCTGGTCAATTATTAGCTTTCATGATGCCACCTAACCAACTGTTGATTCAGTTTGATCCACCGCTAGACCTAATTGACCTACCCAAGTCCGAACCCAATTTTATGAAAATGACTTAGATCTGAAATTCTTAATTTTAGATCTAATTTAATTCCATAAGCTTAATTCATTAATTAAGTCTTGGGTTTATAGACAAAACATGTAAAATAAATCTAGGGTTTCAGGATCTAGGGTTTTGCAGAAAAGTATGTTTTGATTTCTGATTAAGGATGAATGTGCAGCACCCCTACACGTCATAAGAACACCCATTGAATGAGAGGAGAGGGACTTTAAACCCTACTTTGTTCTTATGACCGGATGGCCATGAGGAACACCTTAATCAGAAATATAAATTTAACTACAAAACTAATTAGATCTAAATTTACATATCACATATATAATTTAAGATCTAACTAATACATGCTTTGCATACATCTCATGTATCAAAAAATTGATCTAATTAATATACTTTCAGATTTAATATATCACATGTAACATCTAAAAAATAAAATTTAAATTGAACTATTCAACATAAAATTTATTTTAGACAGTTACTAGAACAATTCTATAACTAGTCTAGCATGCAGTAGATCAATCTTATGTATTATCCAAATTTTTATTTTTTATTTTTGATCTAAATATAATATTTATATCATCAAAAAAATAAAGAATAAATTAGATCTAAATTATATTTTAATCTCATTAAAACATAAACTTATAAGACTATTCATAGATCAAACTATTCCTAGTCTAGTCATACATCTCATGCATGTTAGATCTTCTTAGAATTTAATTTTAAATATTTTAATTTTAGATCATATCATATCTAATGTAAAATCTAAAATTTTTTAATATCAGATAAATTAAAATTAAAATTAGATCTAAATTAGATCTGAAATTGAGCTATTAACCTGGCTCTGATACCAGTTGAAGGAGAAACCGCCATTTTCCTTGTAGGATCTTCCAGATTTCATCAAATCTGGGGTAAAATAATTTAAAAAAAATTATCCTATATTTATTTTAGATTTAAATCTCTAGATATAATTTTATTATCTAATATTAATTTTAAAATAAATATAAAAGTATGAGGAAACATGAAATACCTCAAGGGTAATCTGATTACCCTGTAGATGATCGCAGCAAGCCTGAGGTTCTGATTTAGCCATGCAATTGTCTGGCCTCTATCAATATCCACTTAGGTAGAACCTGGATCATCTTCTCCTCATGAATCTCTACTCTAAAAATCAAAATTAAATCTGATTAAGAAGATCTTCAAAAGTCTTCCTGAAGTTGGAGCAGCAGCTTGTCGAAGAACTCCTGCAGCCTTCCTGTTCAAGGCATCACCACACCTTGATCTTGCATCAGATGGATGTCCAACTCCTTGAGCATGAAGAGGAGAGGGAGGACTTCAGATGGGATGTAGAGAAGAGGAAAGGGGGTGGCAGCTTTGATGGGTTTGGCACAATCACTTGAACCCTAGGCACAGACAGGATTTATATAGACCCTGCTGTGCTGCGCAATGCCACATCATTCGACCAATCAAAAAATTTTATTTAATCTAAAAAAATTTGATTGATGGAGTGATGTCATCTGATCACATCAAATAAGAACCCAAGCCTCTCTCCAAGAGTTGGCACCAACATTGGATAAGCACAATCATGTTGGCGCCAAAGAGTCCATGTTGATCAAGACTCCTTCCATCCTTATCCACTTGGGGTGCCCTCTTTATCCAATTGGGCTTACACCATAATTTGATTATGGCACCTAATTTGATGCTGATTTGGTATGTGGACACTCCACAAAAATTCTCCAATAACCTCTTGCCAAGTGGCCTTCAGTTTAAGACCCATATGTCAACTTTTGACTGATGTCCTAAAATAAAATTGGCAGGTGACAGGAATTAGCAGGTGCTTGTCTTAAATTCATCTCATGAATTAAGACAAGCCTTTTTGAGCTAAACAAGTATCATTTTGACTGAGAAAAATATTCTCAAGGTTCTCTGGATGAGTCAAATCATATTTGGCTCAGTCAAAATAGAAAAGATTACACGAGGAGAAAGTTAGGCTCAATCGTGTGCTAGCATGATTTTCTTGAACCTAATTGGATCTAATACAAATCAATTGGGCTAGCCCAATTGATGACATCCAGATCCTAACCCTTGTTAGTGTGACCCAGTTAGGTTCAATTCTGTATGGTAATGAGATATGTCATGATCTCATCATCGACATCATCGAAACTCCTTTTGATGGACCAGAACTCTTCTGATTCAGACAATTAGAATGATTGATCATCAAGATCATTCTAATTGCTCTCAAAATCTATCAGTGACACCTAGCAGTATATGGTGGCAACCCATCAGAACTAAAGATGAACCTCTCGATGCAGCTACTTGTGTGATTGAGTTCCTCTATCATGAGTCCCAACTGAATTAGGGTTAAGGTGAATTCGTCAAACCCAACATCAGTCATATGAATCAATCGATCGATCCGAGTCTGATGTAAATCCCAATGGAAAACTCTTTTCCATTATTTCACTCTGCCATGGCCACGGATTAAGGATTCGATCTTTTGATCATCATAGGACTACTCCTCTCATCTATCGAGGTTGATAGATCCCTTCTTGGTGCGATCTGATTCCCACAATGAATATGCTATAGCCAACATACACCTCAAGATTTCGAATGGCTAGGAGACTGAGTTATGGTGTAGTCAAACTATAACACACTCAAGATGAACTGTCGATGCATCTCAGGTCAAAGAACTAGACACACAACTGCAGCACCGAGCTAGTCATCGATGAGAAGGTAGACTTCCTTATGACTGCTCCATATGGTCACATTCAGTACTTTCATTCTCAATGAATACTTGTACTCTTATTTCGGTGTTCCACATCGTAGACTCAAGACACATCTACCCTAAGAAAGTGATCGTATACCAACCTTCCAGATCGATCACCATCCTCATGATGATCCTATGGTCAGGAGCTGTTTATGAGTTAGTTATGTAAATTCATGCCTTAAATTTTCAACTCTTAAAAATATGAATTGACATTCCTACTAACTCAATGGATGTATCACAGACACAATGTACACAATGTGATAGAAGAATAACCCATTTATTGATTTATAGTCAAAATTATAAATTTGTCCTTAGATTTGTACAGGAATGTGTCAGCCAATCTGGCATCTAGGGCATACATCTAACATCGAAGTGATCATCTAGCAATGAAACTCGATGTTCGAATAGATCGAATGATTATAAAGCAATATTCAAGAACCTACTGGCATATGGTTACTATATAATTCATCTCTTTGATCTTAATACTCAAGAAGACCCAGAGTTCAACTGTCAACTCTGAAATAGTCATCCATATTATATTTCAATCTTTCAAATCCATCACATAGATTATCCGAACCTTGGTTTTACTAAATTTAAATACAGTGATGCATTAACTTCTATAATTTGGAGGGGTCAATCCTATCTTGAATCACACATCGACTATCATAAGTACTTGATTGTACCCAAAATTTTTCTATCGCTGAATTAAAAATTTAGATAGTCCAACACCAAAGCATAATGAGTTGCTTGCAAGTCACCGTGATAATTTCAGGTCGGAGGGACACTTATATCCATATTTTTTGTAAGCTACTATTGACAGCAGAATGCTCTGCAGTTGGTCACATTCTGTGAGATATACTCCTACCTCTCACTTGTATGCCATACCAGTGTCTCCATACTCCTTAATTAAGAGAACAACCAATCCATATGGCACACAATGACCTACACTTGATAATCACTATCATCCTAGTAATAGTATATCGTTTGATCGCAAACTGATTTAAGGACTAAATAATAAATCTTTTTTTATCAATTAAAATAGTTCTAAGAACTTCATCACAATCCAAAAGTTCATAGAAAAAGATGTGCACAACTTGTGATGAATAAGCCAAATAATTTTTATTATTAAATAATTCATATATAATTACAGATAAGAGCTCAAACATCAATAGGCTGACGATTGACTTTAGGACATAATTTCTAATAACTCTTATTTGGACTAAAGTCAATCAGTATAGTATCATATACCCATCTTGAATTTATGATCATTAAACTTCATGACACTAAGGGCTTTAGTGAATGGGTCTGCCAGATTCTTCTTTTTGTTGATCTTTTGAAGCTTGACATCATCTTGCTCTACGATCTCCTGGACCAAGTGGTAGTGATGCAGAATATGCTTGGTATGCTGATGTGACTTTGATTCTTTCGCTTGAGCAATGGTGCCAGTGCTACCATAGTACAGCAAGATGGGACCATCAATGGAGGGTGCTACTCTAAGCTCACTGATGAACTTCTGCAACCATACAGCTTCCTTCGCAGCATTAGATGCTACGATATATTCCACCTCGCAAGTTGATTCGGCCATAATGTGTTGCTTGAAATTTTTTCAGCAGATCATTTTATCATTTAGGATAAATACATATCCCAACATACTCTTGCTATTGTCACGATCTGATTGAAAATTGAAGTCTATAAACTTCAGAAGTTTCAAATCAGATTCTCCATAAATGAGCCACTAGTCCTTAGTATTTTTTATTAAAAATTGTATCCTTAAGTCAATCGTCAGCCTGTTAACGGTTGAGCTCATTTGTAATTGTATATGAATTTTTAATAATAAAAGTTATTTGGCATTATTCATCATAAAGTTTTTTGTACATCTTCTATATGAAGTCTTGTGTTGTGATAAAATCTTTAGGACTATTTTAAATTGACAAAGAAAGATTTATCATTTAGTCTTTAAACTTATTTGCGATCAAATGATGTACTATTATAAGGACGATAGTGATATAAAGTGTAGATCATTATGTACCATATGTGTTGGTTGTCCTCTTAACCAAAGAGTATAAAGATACTGATATAGCATGCGGGTGAAATATAGGAGTTATTGAAAAATATATCCCAAAAGTCAATCATCAGTCTGTTGATGGTTGAGCAACCATGTATTGTAATTGATTTGTTAATAAATAAAATATATTTTTGGCATTTTCATCATAAGTTTTCATCTTCTAATGAACTCCGTTGTTGTGATAAAATTCTTAGGACTATTTAGGTTCGATAAAGAGAGGATTTATCAATTAGTCCTTAAAACTATTCATGACCAAATGATAGGTTGTTAATAAGGACGACAGTTTCTATCGAGCATAGGTCACTGTAAGCCATATGGGTTGGTAGTCCTCTTAACCAAGGAGTGTGAAGATACTGGTATGGTATATAGGTGAGATGTAAGGGTACATCATCATTGAATGTGACCAACTTCAGAGCATTCTGCTATCGAGAATGTCTCTGATGGGATATAGGTATAAGTATCCCTTAGACCAGAGATCACTTCAGTGACTTGCAAGCAACTCACTGTGCTTTGGTACTGGACTAACTAAATTTTTAATTCAGTGATGGAAGGCTTCTGGGTACAGTCAAGTACTTACAAAGTCAGAGTATGATCAAGATGGGATTGACCACTCCAAGAGTTGGAGAAGAATGAGTCACTGTATTTCAATTTAGCAAAACCTTGGCCAAGGTAACCATCAGATGGATTTGATATTTTGAAATACAATGTGGACAACCTGATCAGAGTTAACAGTTGAATTCTAAGGTGTCTTATGAGTATTTTGGTCAAGGGGATGAATTATATGAAAACTATATCCGCATGGGTTCTAAGGATGTTGTTCTACATATTTGACCTATCCGACCGTCGGGTACCATCGCTAGATGGTCACTTTGATTGGTATAAAAATTTATTTCTATGCTATCAACTTAAGTTTAGATCTATGAGGTCACACACATTAGAGTTTACGATCCGATCGGATGGTTGATCAACGATTAAGAATCATTCTAGGGTTAAACGATCAATACGATTGACATTTAACCTAGTGCAAGTGTTGCAGGAGGATCGATTAGCAATTTGATTACTAATTGGCTTAATTTGATTAACCCAATGGACTAAAATAAAGTCTAATTAAATATGATTTAATTAAATTTAGTTTGGGCTTGATTGGATCAAGTTCAATTGGTTTATTGGATAAGCCAAGTGCAAGGGAAAACTAGTCCTAGTTCAATTAGGACTTGGGTAAACCTAATTTTTAATTTGATTAAAAAATTAAATCAGATTTAAATCTAATTTAATCTGATTAAATTAGATTCTTAATTAAATTAAGACCTATTTTAATTGGATTGATTTGGCTTTAGTTTGATTTGGTTTGAGAAACCAAATTTGAACAAGTCATAGATTGAACCCTAGTAAGACTAGGATTCCACCTTGCACCACCTTAGCCCCCCACGCCCACTCTCTCTTATTTTGTATGACAAAACCTTCTCTCCCAGGCCTTCATGCATGCCCAAAGCTTTCCACTCTTTCTCTCTTACATGAAATGTGGTTGCGGACCAAGTCAAAGTAGGAATTAGTTTGGATTTCAAATTCTATGAGAGAGAATTTTAGGAAACCAAAACTCTTTCCTTATGGTACTGATTTTATCCAAATTTTTTTGAAATTTTGGTGGGTTTTATAGCACATATTATGCACCCTTTGCTGGTGGTCCATGGTAGAAAAAGAAGGAGGGGGCACCCAAGAGTTGGGCACCCCTTGTCTTGCCCTGTTTGGATTTTCCTTGACTAGGTATTTGACCTAGACAAGGATTCTTTATAACTCTTGATTTAAGATGAATTTCTTCTTAAAAGTTTTGTGGATCATAGAGCATTGAGAAATCTTTGGGGAATATGAAAATCAAGAAGAAAGAGTGTTTGGGTATGGAGATATAATAGATACAAAACTAAGTGTCTGGGTTAGAGCAAAGAGAAGAAGAAGAGGGTCTTCTTCTAGGGTTGCTGAGTTCACCTCTTTTCTTCCTCCATCTATGAGTTTTCTGAGAGTATCTCACATCTAAAACTCCTTCTCTTACTTTTCATCTTTAGAATAGTCCAAATTAAGAACAAAGAGGCATCTGATCGACCATCGAAGAAGGATCAGCACAGTACTAGCATATTGTGCTGATTTTTTGGATCAAAACTTCTGATCATGATTCGTGGGCTCGTGTGGATGACTCCTAGAGGTTGGATGTGTGTGCGGCTTGCAACATCATCCTCAAGCCCGAATCAATAAAGTTAGAAGTTCTAACTTGTAAGGTAATATATCTGATCTATTATATTTTACATACATTAGATGTAGTATAGAAACATGTTGAAATGATCAACATGTACTCTTGCTCTTTATATTTTAATTTTTGATTTAATGTCATGTAATAATCATGTAATAGATCTTAGTCTAGGGATTTTTTGATTTTATAAGATAAATTTTGATTTATTTTAGTCTTCTGCTGCCTGATCTTGAAAAAGTTTCAAGATCTAACCCTGAAACCCTAGATCTGGTTCCTTCAATTGGTATCAGAGCCTAGGTTGTTTATTATATGATTATTTATACATGCTGATTTAGAATCTAAAATTAAAATTTATAATCTGATTTAAAATTTATAATCTGAGATTAGATCTAATTTATAATCTGATTGTTAAATCTAAAATTAAAATTTTTAGATCATTCATGAACTGTAGGTTGTCCTGCAGTAAGGTTTACCCCTCACAGTGCAAAGATTATCCTAGTTCGTGTGGATCTATCTTTAATCATAAATTTATTAGATGTGATCTAGATTAAATTTATAATTTATTAAATTTAAAAAGTATTTAAATCTAAAATAAAATCTTTTTGTTAATAATTCTCGTGCAAAGAACCATTGACAGTTCTGCTGAAACCAGTCGGGCCGGTTCGGGCACACAACTGAGCCGACTCGGGATTTATCGAGCTGCTCTCTTAGGTAGACAAAATTGATGCTCGGATGAAACATCATCGAGCCAGCTCGACATCAATGAAGAGCTGGCTCGATCATCATATATTTATCTGAAAAATTTACGTAGTTTAAAGTTAAAATTATTTAATTACATGAACCTATTTAGATTAGATCTAAAGTAGTTTCATACTTATTTCACTTGTATTTTGATTATAATCAAACATGCAACTTGGTTGGTAGAACCATGTTGTAAAAATATTTTACAAGCATGAAAATTATTTTCGAAAAGCCGAACCCCAATCCTCAGCCCAAAACTTAATTGAGAATTAAGAAATTGTTTGATTAGGTTCTAGGATTGTGAATTGAAGAACCTAAGACACAAACCATAACACATTGGGTTAATGGGTTAGTGGAAATTAGGTCCATTAATTGGGTTAGATCTAAGGTTAGATTAAAGATGGACTTAATTAGAGAATTGACCAAATCTAATCAATTGTTGTCTTAGATTAGGTCAAGAATTCTCTAGATCAATTATAATAGTTATTGTTGGTCAAGTCTATGTCTTTAACGAGAACCAAATGGACTTGATTCTTGGCTAAGCAGTCTAGCACAAATTGTTAGGTTGATATAATTGAAACTAATTAAACCAGTTAGTGTGTAAGGTAAACCAGACCGGTGGTTTTTAATTGGCAACCCGCTTACCTGACCATTTCTGATGGTATCTAAGGCAAACTTTGGCAGACCCTCCCACTGATCGAACTTATCTGACCTCTTGGTGAAATTATATTTTGATCGGATCACTTGACTATTCGAGCTGACCCATGTCAGCTAGGTAAATCAGTGTGACTGATTTAGGTGCTCCTAGACCAACCCTTTTAATGGTCTCCCTTAAGCTGACTTGGTGAAGCCAGTGGGAGGATCATGATAAGTTGGTTCATCTGACCTCCTCCTCTAAATCAATTAAATCCTCTAAAATTATTAGATCCTTAAAATAAAATAGTTATGGTGATAACTAGATCATAGCCTCCCATTAAGTGGATAATAATGGGTCCATCAATTGGATAATCATTGAAGGCCCAAAGGCCTAGTGCTTATCGGTTGATGAAATTATCATTCATAATATAATTTTTTGATTGCATCTTTCTAAATAGTGGTTAGGTTAGCCAACCAAAGTTGGGCCTAATCATTCATTGGCTAGATGGCCAAGTATGGTCATGTTAATAGTTGGACCTAACCAGACCTTTTCGATGGAGGCCAAAGCCTACTGATTAGGGACTGGGACAAAATTAAAATTACTAGAAATTATTTAGAAAAATAATTGGTTATGAACCTACCCTTAGATGTACATGGGTTGGCCAACCAAAGTTGGACTTGTGTGCAGTCTAAGTGGATTCTAGTACCCACTAAGAAATTAGGGTAATTCCTCGAATTGGAGGTAGAGGCTACCAATTCGAATAAAATAGTGAGAGAAATCTTTTGATTAAAGTCTAAATCTTTAGGTTTAATGAATCAATTACTAATTAGGTTATGATTTTCCTTTGTACAATATGGCCACTTCCCTTCTCTCCGATCATTATTGGACAATAATAAGTTGGTGGGACCCAACTTCGGTAGTTGGTATTGAAAGTTGAAGATAGTCCTGGAGCATGAACGGATCCTATATGTGATAACGGATCTTACACCTGAGGAGCCAGCTGTCAATGCACGTGGAACAGTCAGAGACACTTACCAAAAGTGGCTCAGTGATCGGATCACGGTGCGCTGCATCATACTGGCTGCCATGAGCCACGTGTTCAATCATAGATTTGAGATGGCTTAGCCAAAGGACATGCTTCAAGTATTGGAGGATGCCTTTGGCACACCTGATGACGTGGAAAAGACAAGACTAGTTGTGCCATCTTCAATGCCAAAATGTGGGATGGTGCCTCTGTCACTGATCATGTATTGTACGTGATCGAGCTGATGGAGCATTTGAGCAAGCTCGACTTTTCCTTGCATGAGCAACTTGAGAAAGATGCAATACTAAACTCGCTGCCCAAGTTTTATCTTCCACTCCTCATTATTATAGAATGACAAAGCCTGAAGTAAACTACCATGGGTTACTGGGGTTACTTTAGAACTTTGAGAAGGATCACCAACTCCATAAGGAGTCGGTGAACTTAGTAAAAGATTCATCTTCTGATTCTCGATCCTTTAAGAAGGGAAGAAAAACAAGAAGAAGAAAATGAAGAAGGTGCATGTTCAGGCTGGGACATCAGTGCAGGGCCAGACCAGAAAGACCAAGCCTGATAAGAGTCAAACTGAATGCTTCTTTTGTAAGAAGCGGGGGCATTAGAATAAAAACTGACCTCAATACATTGCCTCCCTGGACCCGAACAGGCAGAGAAAGAAGCAAGCTGTTGCTGGGCAAGGTATTTATATGATAACTCCTTGTTATTTTTTTATTTGTGATATAACTAACTGGATATCGGATATCGATAGCCCTTACCATATTTGCAATTCATTGCAGGGGTTGCAGGTCAGTAGGAGATTCGAGCAAGGTGAGAGGTTCCTGAACATTGAAGATGGAAGACCAGTTCCAGTTCTAGCATTAGAAATCTTGAAACTTGTATTTGAGTCTCATACTGTTGCTCTTAATGATTGTCATTTTTGTCCCAGTTTCTTTTTAAATATTATTTCTGTAGGCCTTCTGGCCAAAAATGATTATAAAATTTTAATAATGAAACAAGTTTGTAATATCATTATGAACGGTGTTACTATTTTTTGTGGATATTTGAACAATGGTGTGTATATTTATCACAACTTATTAATATAGTCTATTCTACTGGTAAGTATCCTAGATTAGATAGTGTATCAGATATCTACTTATGGCACTATAGGCTAGGTCATATAAACAAGAGCAGGATAAACAGGTTGACTTAAGAGGAATCCTCGAAGTCAGTGATTATGAATCACTTCTAACCTGTAAGTCCTGTCTTTTTAGTAAAATGACCAAGTCACCTTTTACTGAAAAAGGTGAAAGAGCTACTGAGTTCTTGGGCCTAGTACATACTGATGTATGCAGGCCCATGAGCACAAGTGCTAGAGATGAATATTTCTACTTTATCACTTTCACGGATGATCTATCAGATATAGATATGTCTATCTGATGAAACATAAGTCGGATTCATTTGAAATATTCAAACGACTCCGAAGTGAAGTAGAAAAATAAATTGAGAAGAGTATCAAAACTCTTCGGTCTGATCGAGGAGGGGAATACCTTTCTGGTGAGTTTCTCATATATCTAGGAGAGAATGGGTTCTCTCCCAATGGACTCCTCCAGAAACACCACAGCATAATGGTGTGTCTGAAAGTAGAAATCAGACTCTGTTAGACATGGTCGGATCTATGATGGGTTTTGCCAGCTTGCCGATATCCTTCTGAGGATATGCACTCGAATCAGTCTGTTATTTGTTAAATAGGATTTCAAGTAAGTCTGTAATTAAGACTCCATATGAGATATGGACCGGGCGTAAGCCATCACTTTCACACCTTAGGGTCTGGGGGTGCCTGCCTATGTCAAACGGTTAGTTACAGATAAACTTGGACCTAGGTCTGACAAATGCACATTCATAGGGTACCCCAAAAAGATCAAAAAATATTTTTTCTATCATGCTGATGAACAAAAGGTGTTCGTCAGCCTTAAGGCAACCTTTTTAGAAAAGAAGTTCCTTGGTGAAGGAACCGTTGCCTCTAAGGTTGAACTTGATGAAGTTTAACAGGTAGAGGGACCAACACCAATAGCTGAACCTGAGTCAGATTTGATTAGATCAGATTCGGAGCCCAATGTACCTACATCATTAAGACAATTCGATAGAGTATTGCATCAGCCAGACAGATGCTATGGTTTCTTAATCCGAGATGGTGATCCCATCAAACTCGATGAGAATGATGAGAATCCGATTACCTATATGGTTGCAATGCAGAGACCTAAGTTTGAGAAATGGCTTGAAGCCATGAAATTGAAATGAAGTCCATGAAGGACAATGATGTATGGACATTGGTTGACCCACCTGAAGGGGTTAAACCTATTGGGTGTAAATGGGTCTTCAAAAGGAAGAGGGGCGCAAATAAAAAGGTGGAGACCTATAAAGCCCGTTTGGTTGCCAAGGGGTATCGTCAACATTATGGTATTGACTATAACGAGATGTTCTCCCCTGTGGCAATGCTCAAATCCATTCGGATAATGCTTGCAATAGCTGCCCATCTGGATTATGAGATCTGGTAGATGGATGTAAAGATAGCTTTCCTGAATGGAGAGCTGACAGAAGAGGTGTATATGATACAACCTGAGGGGTTTACATCCACAGATGAGTCCAAGGTGTGCAAGCTTCAGAGATTCATTTATGGATTAAAGTAAGCTTCTCAAAGTTGGAACATGCATTTTGATAAGGTGATCAAAAAATATGGCTTCGTTAAAACGGAAAGGAGCCCTACATCTATAAATGGGCAAATAGTTTAGTTGTGGTATTTCTTGTCTTGTACATAAATGAAGGACTTGGGTGAAGCATCTTACATCTAGGGATGAAGATCTATAGAGATAGATCTAAAAGGATGCTTGGGTTATTCCAATCCATATACATAGACACTGTGCTGAAGAAGTTCATCATGGAGAATTTCAAGAAGGGCTATCTACCGATAGGCCATGAATTTCTCTCTCTAAGAAGGATTATTCGATAACTCTTGAAGAGAGAGAGAGCGTATGAGTAGAGTCCCATATGCTTCGATCGTGGGATCTATCATGTACGCTATGACATGTACAGGCCAAATGTGGCATACTCACTAGGAGTAGTGAGTAGATACCAATCTGATCCTGGAGAAAATCACTGGAAAGTGGTTAAAGCCATCCTTAAGTATTTGAGAAATACTAAGGACCAATGGTTGGTTTATGGTGAGTCAGATCTGAAACTTGTGGGGTTTACAGACTCCAACTTTCAATCTGACCATGATGACAGTAGAATCATGTCGGGTTATATCTTTACTCTGAATGATGGAGCCATCTGCTGGAAGAGTTTCAAGAAGCATACTGTGGCAGACTCTATTTGTGAGGTAGAGTACATCGCAGCATCGGATGCTGTGAAAAAAGCTGTGTGGCTGAGAAAATTCATTATCGAGCTTGGAGTAGCACCCTCCCTCGATGGTCCGGTCCTGCTCTACTGCGACAACACTGGTGCCATTACTCAGGCAAAGGAACCCAAAGCACATCTGTGGATGAAGCACATTTTGCGTCGCTTCCATCTGGACCAGGAGATCGTGGATCGAGGTGACGTCGACCTTCAGAAGATCGACAGAAAGGAGAACTTGGCCGACCTCTTCACTAAAGCCTGGCGATAAAGGAGTTCGACAATCACAAGTCGAAGATGGGTATTAGATACTGTGCCGAGTGGCTTTAGGACAAGTGGGAGTTGTTGGAAAGTATGTCCCAAAAGCCAATCGTCAGCCTCTTGACGATGGAGCAACCTTGTATTGTAATTGATCTGTTAATAAATAAAATATATTTTAGTATTTTTATTATATGTTTTCATCTTCTAATGAACTTCGTTGTTGTGATGAAATCCTTAGGACTATTTAGGTTCGATAAAGAGAGGATTTATCGATTAGTCCTTAAAACTGTTTGCGACCAAATGATAGGCTGTTAATAAGGACGACAGCTTCTATCGAGCATAGGTCACTATAGGCCATATGGGTTGGTTGTCCTCTTAACCAAGGAGTGTAAAGATACTGGTATGGCATACAGGTAAGATATAAGGGTACATCATCATTGAACGTGACCAACTCCAGAGCATTCTGCTGTCGAGAATGTCTCTGATGGGATATAGGTATAAGTATCCCATAGACCTGAGATCGCCTCAGTGACTTGCAAGCAACTCACTGTGCTTTAGCACTGGACTAATTGAATTTTTAATTCAATGATGGAAGACTTCTGGGCACTGTCAAGTACTTACGAAGTTGAAGTGTGATCAAGATGAGATTGACCACTCCAAGAGTTAGAGAAGAATGAGTTGCTGTATTTCAATTTAGCAAAATCTTGACCAGGATAATCCATCAGAAGGATTTGATATTTTGAAATACAATGTAGACAACCTGATCAGAGTTGACAGTTGAACTTTGAGGTATCCTGTGAGCATTTTTGTCAAGGAGATGAATTATATGAAAACTATATCTGCATGGGTTCTAAGGATGTTGTTCAACATATTCGACCTATCCGACCATCAGGTACCATTGCTAGATGGTCACTTCGATTGGTACAAGAATTTATTTCTATGCTATCAGCTTAGGTTCGGACCTATGAGGTCACACACATTAGAGCTTACGATCCAATCGGATTGTTGATCAACGATTAAGAATCGTTCTAGGGTTAAATGATCAAT
The DNA here is from genome assembly GCF_000442705.2 of Elaeis guineensis. Taxonomy (NCBI): domain Eukaryota; kingdom Viridiplantae; phylum Streptophyta; class Magnoliopsida; order Arecales; family Arecaceae; genus Elaeis; species Elaeis guineensis. The sequence continues at coordinate 15,731,750 of NW_027332424.1, forward strand.
ATGATTGACATTTAACCTAGTGCAAGTGTTGCAAAAAGATCGATTAGCAATTTGATTACTAATTAGCTTAATTTAATTAAGCCAATGGGTTGAGATTAAGTCTAATTGAATATGATTTAATTAGATTTAGTTTAAGCTTGATTGGATCAAGTTCAATTGGTTTATTGGATAAGTCAAGTGCAAGAAAAAACTATTCCTAGTTCAATTAGGATTTGGATCAACCTAATTTTTAATTTGATTAAAAAATTAAATCAGATTTAAATCTAATTTAATTTGATTAAATTAAGTTCTTAATTGGGTTAAGACCTCTTTTAATTGGATTGATTTGATTTTGATTTGATTTGGTTTGAGAAACCAAATTTGAACAAGTCATAGATTGAACCCTAGTAAGACTAGGATTTCACTTTGCACCACCTTAGCCCCCCACACTCACTCTCTCTTATTTTGTGTGACAAAACCTTCTCTCCTAAGTCTTCACATATGCCCAAAGCTTTTCACTCTTTCTCTCTTACATGGAATGTGGTTGTGGACCAAGTCAAAGTAGGAATTAGTTTGGATTTCAAATTCTATGAGATAGAATTTTAGGAAACCAAAACTCTTTCTTTATGGCACTGATTTTATCCAATTTTTTTTTGATATTTTTGTGGTTTTTATGGCATATATTGTGCACCCTTTTCTGATGATCCATGGTAGAAAAAGAAGGAGGGGGCAACCAAGAGTTGGGCACCCCTTGTCTTGCCCTGTTTGGATTTTCCTTGACTAGGTACTTGACCTAGACAAGGATTCTTTATATCTCTTGATTTAAGATAAATTTTTTCTTAAACTTTTTGTGAATTATAGAGAATTGAGAGACCTTTGGGATGTGTAAAAATTAAGAAGAAAGAGTGTTGGGGCATGGAGATATAATAGACACAAAGCTAAGTGTCTGGGTTAAAAGCAAAGAGAAGAAGAAGAGGATCTTCTTCTAGGATTGCTGAGTTCACCTCTTTTCTTCCTCCATCTATGAGTTTTCTAAGAGTGTCTCACATCTAAAAATCCTTCTCCTACTTTTCATCTTTGGAAGAGTCTAAATCAAGAAGAAAGAGGCATCTGATCGACCATCGAAGAAGGATCAGCACAATACTAGCTTACTGTACTGATTTCCTGGACCAGAACTTCTGATCGTAATTCATGGGCTCATGTGGATGACTCCTAGATGTCGGATACGTATGCGACTCACAACATCATCTTCAAGCCTAGATCAATAAAGTTAGAACGTCTAACTTGCAAGGTAATAGATCTGATCTATTATATTTTACATACATTAGATGTAGTATAGAAACATGTTGATATGATCAACATGTAGTTCTTGCTCTTTATATTTTAATTTTTGATTTAATGCCATATAATAATCATGTAATAGGATTTAGATCTAGGGATTTGAAGGAAAAATCACCTTTTTCCTATGTAGGATCTTTCAGATTTCATCAAATCTGGGGTGGAATAAATTAAAAATTTTTATCCTACACTATTTCAGATCTAATATCTATTAGATCTAATTTTATTATCTGATATTTAAAATCTAAAATTAAATCTAAAAGTATGAGAAATATAGACATATCTCAAGGGTAATCTAATTATCTTGTAGATGATCGCAGCACTGCTGAGGTTCTGATGTAGCCACGCAAGCGTCTGGCCTCTAGCAGTATCCACTTAGGTAGGATCTGGAACATCTTCTCCTCATGATTCTATGCTATAAAAATCAGATCAATATCTAATTTAGAAGTACTTCAGAACTCCTTCTAAAGTTGGAGCAGCAGCCTATCGAAGATGTCCTGCAGCCTTCTGTTCCAGGCATCACCACGCCTTGTACCTTTGCCAGATGAATGTCAACTTCTTAGATGTGAAGAGGGGAGAAAGGAGAGTAGGGAGAATATGGAGAATAGAGGAGGGGATGGCAGCTAATGGGTTTTTTGTATAAAACAAGTTCTCTCTGGAAACCCTAGGTGCAGTAGGGTTTATATAGATCCTGTAGCTGCGCAGTGCCACATCATTCGACCAATTAAAAATTTCAATAAATTTTGAAAAAATTCTGATTGGTGGAGTGATGTCATCTGATCACATCAGATAAGAATCCCCATGCTCTCTCCTATGTTGGCGCCAACATTGGATAAGCACAAATAAGGTGGCGCCAAAGAGTCCAAGTTTATCAGGACTCTTTGGTTCTTATCCATTTGGGGCGCCCACTTAAATCCAATTGAGCACATACCATAATCTAATTATGGCATCTAATTTGAAATGGTTTAGACATGTAGACACTCCATAAAAGTCCTCCAATAAATCCTCTTCAGTTTAAGACCCATATGTCAACTTTTGACAGATGTCCTAAAGTGAAATTGGCAGGTGCTAGAAATTAGCAGGTGTTGTCTTAAATTCATCTCATGAATTAAGATAAGCCTTTTTGAGTTGGACAATCTTCAATTAGACTGAGAAAAACCTTTTCAAGGTTCTCTAGATAAGCCAAATCATATTTGACTCAGTAGAGATAGAAAATATTACACGAGGAGAAAGTTAGGCTCAATCGAGTGCTAGCATGATTTCCTTGAACCTAATTGGATCTTATCCAAATCAATTGGGATAGCCCAATTGATGACATCTAGATCCTAAACCTTATTTGTGTGACCCAATTAGATTTAATTCTGTATGGTAATGAGATATGTCGTGATCTCATCATCGACATCATCGAAACTCCTTTCGATGGATCAGAACTCTTCTGATTCAGACAATTAGAATGATCGATCATCAAAATCATTCAAATTGCTTCCAAAATCTACCAGTGATACCTAGCAATATATGGTGGCAACCCATCAGAACTGAAGATGAACCTCTTGGTGCAGCTACCTGTGTGATTGAGTTCCTCTATCATGAGTTCCAACTGAATTAGCATTAAGGTGAACTCGTCAAACCCAACATCAGTCATATGAATCAATCGATCGATTCGAGTCCAATGTGAAACCCAATGAAAAACTCTTTTCTATTATTTCACTCTACCATAGCCATGGGCTTAAGGACTTGATCTTTCGATCATCATAGGACTACTCCTCTCATCTACCGAGGTTGATAGATCCCATCTTGGTGCGATCTGGTTCCTACAATGGATATGCTACAGCCAACATACACCTCAGGGTTCCGAATGGCTAGAAGATCGAGTTATGGTGTAGTCAAACTATAACACACTCAAGGTGAACCATCGATATACCTCAGGTCAAAGAACTAGACACACAACTGTAGCATCGAGCTAGTCATCGATGAGAAGGTAGACTTCCTTATGACTGCTTGAGGTTGTCACACTCAGTACTCTCATTCTCAATGAATACCTGTACTCTCGCTCTGGCGTCTCTACACCATAGACTCAAGACTCATCTATCCTAAGGAAGCGATCATACACCAATCTTTCGGATCGATCACCATTCTCGTGATGATCCTATGGTCAGGAGCAGTTTATGAGTTAGTTATATAAATTCATGCCTTAAATTTTCAACTCTTGAAAATATGAATTTACATTCTCACTAACTCAAAGGATGTATCACAGACACAATGTACACAATGTACACAATGTGATAGAAGAGTAACCCTTTTATTTATTTATAGTCAAAATTATAAATTTGCCCTTAGTTCTGTACAGGAATATGTCAGTCGATCTGGCATCTAGGGCACACATCTAACAAACTCTTACTTGACCTAATGCTAATTGACTACATATCTAAGTTCCATCTTCTCAAGGTGGGCTTCGATCTTTTGTTGGCCCAATGGCTTAGTCAGCGGGTCTACCACATTATCTGTGGAGTTGACTCTCTTGACCTCGACATAACTTTTTTCGAGGTAATCATGGATCAGATAGAATCGTCACTCGATGTGCTTCGATTTCTGGTGAGATCTTGGCTCCTTAGCTAGGGCTATGGGGCCATTATTGTCATAGTAAAGAGGGATGGCATCTGATAATATCACTCTAAGATCTGCGGCAAACTCTTGTACCAGAATGCCTCCTTTGCACCTTCCGATGCAACAATATACTCTGCCTCCATGGTGGAATCTGCAATTACCGTTTGCTTGAAACTCTTCCAGCTAACTGCACCACCATTGCAAATGAACAGACTCCCAGATATCGACTTTCGATCATCTATATCAGACATAAAGTCTGAGTCTGTAAATCCCTGAATCTGGAGTTCTCCATTCCCAAAGACTAGAAACATATCCTTAGTCCTTCTCAAGTACTTAAGGATACATTTCACAGAAGTCCAGTGCTCTTCATCTGGATTCGACTGATATCTGCTTGTGACACTCACAGCATGGGCTATATCAGGTCATGTACATAGCATGGCATACATGAGGCTCCCTATTGCCGAAGCATAAGGATCTTGCTCATGCATTCAATCTCCTCAGGTGTGCTAGGGCACATCTTCTTGGAGAGATGAATGCCATGTCTAAAAGACAATAAATCTCTTTTGGAGTTATCCATGCTAAACCTTTTTAGCACCTCCTCTATGTACATCTTTTATGAAAGTCCCAGCATCCTATTTGGTCTATCTCTATAGACCTTAATACCCAGTATAAAGGATGCCTCTCCTAGATCTTTCATAGAGAACTCCTTAGAGAACCATACTATGACTGAGGTCAACATGAGAATGTCATTCCAATTAGGAGGATGTCATCTACGTACAATACGAGGAAGACAACTGTGCTCCCACTGACCTTTTTGAACACACATGGTTCTTCCTCGTTCTTGATGAAACCAAATATTTTGATCACATCATTGAAACGAGTATTCTAACTCCGAGATGCTTGATTAAGTCCATAAATGGACCTTTGCAGTTTGCAGACCTTGTGATCATCATCACTGGATGTGAAACCAAACGGCTATACCATATAGATATCTTCCTCAAGATATCCATTTAAGAATACCGTTTTCATATCTATCTACCATATTTCATAATCGAAATAGGCTGCAACAGCAAGCAATGTGCGGATGGATTTTAGCATGGCTACGAGTGAGAAGGTATCCTGATAGTCAATGCCTTCGCGCTGACTATAACCTTTCGCTACGAGCCTAGCCTTGAATGTCTCCACATTCCCATCTGCACCTATCTTTCTCTTGAAGATCCATTTACATCCAATAGGTACAATATCTTCAGGTGGATCTACCAAGGTCCAGACTTGGTTTGAGTGCATCGAGTCAATTTCTGATCTCATTGCCTCTAACCATTTCTCGAGTCGATATCTGATATCGCCTCGTCATAGGTCTTGGGATCATCACCATGAACCTCATTTTCTATGAGGAACATTTCCTCTACATCCTCTTGTATGGTACCTAAGTACTTTTCAGAGGACGAAAAACCATAGTCGATCTACGAGGTGGAAGAGGTTGTGTTAGGACTGGTTCTGATTGATTAAGTTCCTCAGGTTCTTTAGCTCGTTGCTCTTGGGAGATATTCTCCTTGAGCTTAATTATTCTTTCGATGCCACCATCTTGAATAAACTATTTTTCAAGAAAAATAGCATTTTGACTCACAATCACATTGTGGTCTTCCAGAATATAAAAATAATATCCTAATGACTCTTTAGGATATCCTATGAATCGAGCTCTAAAAGATCTAAACTCTAACTTGTCCATCTGCTGTCTCTTGACATGAGCCGAACAACCCCAAATTCTGAGATGATTCAGACTTGGCTTATTACCATGCTATATCTCATACGGTGTGGTAGGAATGATTTTAGAGGGAACCCTATTCAATACATAAATTGCTGTCATGAGATAATTCCCCAAAGAAATTCTGGGAGGTCTGTGAAGCTCATCATGGAACAGACCATATCTAATAGGGTCCGATTTCTCGTTCTGAAACTCCGTTGAGTTGAGGTATTCCAGGTGGAGTCCATTGAGAGACTATACCATTGTCCTTAAGATAGTCTAGGAATTTTGACTAAGGTATTCACCTCCTCGATCTGATCGAAGAACCTTAATGGGCTTTCTTGTTTATTTTTCTACCTCATGTCTGAATTCTTTAAACCTTTCAAAGACTTTAGACTTGTGTTTCATTAGAAACACATATCCGTACCTAGACATATCATCGGTAAAGGTAATGAAGTAGACAAAGTTGACTCTAGCCGGCACATCAGATGGGCGCACACATCCGTATGTACTAGGGAAGTAGGTCTGTGGCCCTTTCCCCATGTCCCACAAAAGGGAGCTTGGTCATTTTGCCTTGAAAGAATGATTCACAAATTGGATATGACTCGAAAGTCAACAGACTCAGTAGCCTAGATTTTTTCAATTTGTTAACCCTGTCTTCCGCTATATGACCTAGCCTTAAGTGCCACAGATACTTATCATTTAGACTATCTCTAGGCCTTTTAATTCCTATGGCATTCACATTTTGCTCAATATTAAAAATAGATACATCAAGATGTAATTGATAGAGACCATTAATAACAAAATCATTTGCAACTTTATTATTTTTATAAAATATGTTACGATGGTCCTTATGAAAGCTAATCACATAGCCTTCTTGTGCTAAACATGAAATAGAAATCAAATTCCTGCTTGCTGCAGGTACATAATAACAGTCTCTTAAAACTAAATCTAATCCTAACGTAATCGCAGAGGATAGGTTCCTATGGCCACAGTAGCAACTCTTGCTCCATTTCTGACACGTAGGATCATCTCCCATCCCTCAACCTCCTGCTCTCCTCAAGACCTGCATAGAAGTGCACAAATGAGCACTAGAACCAGAGTCAAGCACCCAACTGGATGCAGAAGAAACCATAAGATTAGATTCGATAATGAGCATACCTCCAGAAGGACCATCCTTCTTGTTCTTCAGGGTGGTCAGGTATGAGGACAGTTTCGCTTCCAATGGCCTTCTGACTGATAGTGGAAACACTTTCCCTTTTCAGAAGCCTTCTTCTTCGATCCTGTCTTTTTGTTCTTGCCATCTACCTTCTGCTTCTTCACGGATTTCTTTTTCTTTCGAAAAACTTTCTCTTGGAAGAAGTCCGCTCCATAGTAAAACTGAGCCTTTTGAACCTTTTATTGAAAGCTCAGCCATAACCAGCATATTCATTAACTTGGCCAAGGTACATTGCATCTTATGCATATGGAAGTTCATGATGAACTGACCATATGCATGGACAAGGACTGAAGGATCACATCAATCTGAAAATCTTTGTCTAAGATGATATCGAGCTTCTCAAGCTCCTCAAGATCCTTGATCATTGTCAAACAATGATCTTGGACTGACTACCCATCACGCATCTTGGCCTTAAAAAGTCTTCGATAGACTTGATACTTGGCCGCGCGACTCTGTTCACCAAAAACTCTTGTAGGTGGGCAACATTTGGTGGGTAGTCAAAATATTTTCATGTTGGTGCTGCAAATCATCAGACATTGCACCCAACATGTAGTACCTGGCTTTGTTATCATCATCCATCCACTTTTTCAGAGACGCTCTCTGTTCAGCAGTCGGACGTGCTGGCATGGCAGGTGGGTCCTGGTCCAAGATATGAGTCAATTTTTTGAAATCCAGAACAATTATGTAGTTCCTCAACCAATCCTTAAAATTTGGTCCAGTCAGTCTATGAGTGTCTAGAATTTTGGTCAAGGGGTTTGAGGCAGACATGTTTCCTATAGAGAGTCAAAAGTTTCTTGTTAGATTTTGTAATCAGACTCAACCAATTTATTTAGAATTTTTATTTTTAAATAAATTAGGCTCCCACTATTTTCTCAGATCCCTACACTCCCTTGGTAGAGATGTAAAATCTCCGTGATTAGTGATTTCTAGTAGTGGTGTAGTCTCACCGACTGGCTCATCACCTCACCTAACAGTTATTGATGATGGGTCAATCGATGAGTGGACAACTCTTGTCCAATGATTCTCTAATCATGGTGCACCCAAAACTTTATCTCTAATTCATGAAGCTCACTGTATCCGGGATATTACTCCAATCCTTAGTTAAGCCAAACCCACCATTTGCACGAACTAGATTCCTGATTGGGTCCCTCACCGTATCCAGAATATTGAGCCCAACCCATCCTCTAGTCCGTAGCATCCAATGCCTAATGGACATGGTTACATCTTCCCAGTGCAACTGAGCCACTGTAACCAGTCGAGAATAATCAACCCCAGGAAGGGCCCGCACATCCACAATGGTGGAAGACCTAGACTTAATATTTTCTTAGGGAGATTTGATTTAGGTCTCTTTAAACTTGACTTGACATAGTCATAACAATTATGACTAATCTAGTGGCATGGGTCAGCTCGAATTGTTAGCCACCTCAAATCAGAATTGGGTCGACACATATAGCCAGGTAAGTGAGATCGGTGGGAGGGATATGCCATTAACTCGACAAGAATGCATTTGAGTCGAGTAGCTCCCAATTAAAAATCAGTCGATCGCATCTACCAACTTACCTTAGACACCAAATTATCGAACCAGAACTAATTGGGTTAGCCTACAATCCAGGCTCTAACCACTGAGCTAAATTAGATCTTAACTTGATTGAGTCCCATCTAAATGTGATTCGACCTTGACCCAACTTAATCCTATTAGGCTGGTCAATTATTAGCTTTCATGATCCCACCTAACCAACTCTTGATTCGGTTTGATCAACTGCTAACCTAATTGAGCTACCCAAGCCCGAACCCAATCTTATGAAAATATCTTAAATCTGAAATTCTCAATTTTAGATATAACTTAATTTATAAGCTCAATACATTAATTAAGTTTGGGTTCATAAACAAAGCATGTAAAATAAATCTTAGGGTTTCAGGATCTAGGATTTTGCAAAAAAGTAAGTTCTAATTTTGATTAAGGATGAACGCGCGGCACCCCTACACGTCATATGAACACCCCATTGAATGGGAAGAGAGGGTCTTAAAATCTTACTTTATTCTTATGATCGGACGGCCATGAGGAACACCTTAATCAGAAATATAAATTTGACTAAAAAACTAGTTAGATCTAAATTAACATATCTCATATACAATTTAAGATCAAACTAATACATGCTTTGCATACATCTCATGTATCAAAAATCAATCTAATTAACATGCTTTCAGATCTGATACATCACATGTAATATCTAAAAAATAGAATTTAAATTGAACTATTCAAAATAAAAACTATTCTAGACAAGTTACTAGAATAATTCTACAACTAGTCTAGGCATGCTACAGATCAATTTTATGAAATAATTAAAATTTTATTTTTATTTTTTGATCTGATTATAATAATTATAATATCAAAAAAAATAAAGAATAAATTATATTTAATTCATATTTTAATCTCATTAAAATATAAAACTTAAGACTATTCATGGATTCAATTAGTCCTAGTCTAGTTATGCATCTCATGAATGTTAGATCTTCTTAGATTTAATTTTAAATATTTTGATTTTAGATCCTATCATATCTAATGTGACATCTGAAATCATTAATATTAGATAAATTAAAATTAAAATTAGATCTAAAATAATCTGAAATAGAGCCAACAACCTGGCTCTGATACCACTTGAAGGAAAAATCGCCTTTTTTCTGTGTAGGATCTTCTAGATTTCATCAAATCTGAGATGGAATAAATTAAAAATTTTTATCCTACACTATTTTAGATCTAATATTTATTAGATCTAATTTTATTATCTGATATTTAAAATCTAAAATTAAATCTAAAAGTATGAAAATATAGACATACCTCAAGGGTAATCTAATTACCCTGTAGATGATCGCAGCACTGCCTGAGGTTCTGATGTAACCACGCAAGCGCCTAGCCTCTAGAATATCCATTAGGTAGGATCTGGAATGACTTCTCCTCATGATTCTATGCTCCAAAAATCAGATCAATATCTGATTTGGAAGTACTTCAGAACTCCTTCTAAAGTTGGAGCAGCAGCCTATCAAAGATGTCCTGCAGCCTTCTGTTCCAGGCATCACCACGCCTTGTACCTTTGCCAGATGAATATCCATCTTCTTGGATTTGAAGAGGGGAGAAGGGAGAGCAGGGAGGATGTGGAGAAGAGGGGAGGGGGTGGTAGCTAATGGGTTTTTTGTATAAAACAAGTTCTCTCTGGAAACCCTGGTGCAACAGGGTTTATATAGATCCTGTATGCTGCACAGTGCCACATCATTCATCAATCAAAAAATTCTAATAAATTTTGGAAAAATTTGATTAGTGGCACCAACATTGGATGAGCACAAATAAGATGGCGCCAAAGAGTCCAAGTTTATTAGAACTCTTTGGTTCTTATCCATTTGGGGCGCCCACTTAAATCCAATTGAACTCATGCCATAATCTGATTATGGCACCTAATTTAAAGTGGTTTGGATATGTGGACACTCCACAAAAATCCTCTAATAAATCCTCTTCAGTTTAAGACCCATATGTCAACTTTTGACAGATGTCCTAAAGTGAAATTGGCAGGTGCTAGAAATTAGCAGGTGTTGTCTTAAATTCATCTCATGAATTAAGACAATCCTTTTTGAGCTGGACAAGCTTCAATTAGACTGAGAGAAACTTTCTCAAGGTTCTCTGGATGAGCCAGATCACATTTGGCTCAGTAGAGATAGAAAAGATTACACGAGGAGAAAGTTAGGCTCAATCGAGTGCTAGCATGATTTTCTTGAACCTAATTGGATCTTATCCAAATCAATTTGGATAGCCCAATTGATGACATCCAGATCCTAACCCTTGTTTGTGTGATCTAGTTAGGTTCTATTCTGTATGATAATGAGACATGTCATGATCTCATCATCGACATCATCGAAACTCCTTTCGATGGACCAAAACTCTTCTGATTCAGACAATTAGAATGATCGATCATCAAAATCATTCTAATTGCTTCCACAATCCACCAATGACACCTAGCAGTATATGGTGGCAACCCATCAGAACTGAAGACAAACCTCTTGGTGCAGCTACCTGTGTGATTGAGTTCCTCTATCATGAGTTCCGACTAATTAGGATTAAGGTGAACTCGTCAAACCCAACATCAGTCATATGATTCAATCGATCGATCCGAGTCCAATGTGAAACCCAATGAAAAACTCTTTTCCATTATTTCACTCTGCCATGGCCATGACTTAAGGACTCAATCTTTCGATCATCATAGGACTACTCCTCTCATCTACCGAGGTTGATATATCCCATCTTGGTGCGATCTGGTTCCTACAATGGATATGCTACAGCCAACATACACTTCAGGGTTTTGAATGGCTAGAAGATCGAGTTATGGTATAGTCAAACTATAACACACTCAAGGTGAACCGTCGATGCACCTCAGGTCAAAGAACTAGACACACAACTGCAGCATCGAGCTAGTCATCGACGAGAAGGTAGACTTCTTATGACTGCTCGAGGTGGTCACACTCAGTACTCTCATTCTCAATGAATACCTGTACTCTCACTCCAGTGTCTCCACACCGTAGACTCAAGACTCATCTACCCTAAGAAAGTGATCGTACACCAACCTTTCGGATCGATCACCATCCTCATGATGATCCTATGGTCAGGAGCAGTTTATGAGTTAGTTATGTAAATTCATGCCTTAAATTTTCAACTCTTGAAAATATGAATTTATATTCCCACTAACTCAAAGGATGTATCACAGACACAATGTACACAATGTAATAGAAGAATAACCCTTTTATTCATTTATAGTCAAAATTATAAATTTGCCCTTAGTTCTGTACAGGAATGTGTCAGCCAATCTGGCATCTAGGGCACACATCTAACAGGATTCTCTAGTTTTATAAGATAAATTTTGATTTATTTTAGTCTTCCACTATCTGATCTTGAAAAAGTTTCAAGATCTAACCTTGACACCTAGATCTGGTTCCTTCAGGGGTATATTTGCACTGAATGTGACCAACTGTGGAGTACTCTACCGTCAAAAGTAGCTCACGAAGAGCATGGGTATAAGTGTTCCTTTGGTCTGAGATCACCATGGTGACTTGCAAGCAACTCACTATACTTTGGTGCTAGACTATCTGAATTTTTAATTCGATAACAGAAGATTTTTGGATGCAGTCAAGTATTTGTTAAGTCGGTGTGTGAGTCAAGATAGGATTGATCCCTCCAAATTATAAGAATAAATACATCACTATATTTTAATTTAGTAAAATCTTAACCAGAGTAATCCATGTGATGGATTTGAAAGGTTGAGATATAATATGGTAGATTATTTTAGGGTTGACAGTTAAATCCTAGGTCACCTTGAGCATTAGGGTCAAAGAGATAAATTATACGGTGGTCATATATTAGTAAGTTCTTGAATGTTGCTTTGCAATCATTCAATCTATCCAGATGTCGGGCTGTTGGAATTTTGTATAGGGGCATGCATGTGTGTTTCGAAGTTTTTTTCTAAACAATACAGTAGAATATAAAATTAAAATATTTTTTTATCTAAATTATGTATGCATAAAATAAAGAACACATAGATCTACTTCATATGTCGAAATTAAACGTATGTTAAATTTTATGCTGAAATTAAATATGTGATCAAATCACATACCTATTTCATAATTTCATTCTTCGAATCTGGATCTGGAAGAAGTTAGATTCTTTCTTAGCCACGCAAATGCTCAACCTCTATGGGTATCCACTTAGGATCGATCTGGAATGGTCTTCTTTGGTGTTGATCTTTCTTCTCCAAGAACAATCACCCTGCGAATCTGAACGAAGCTTGGATGCACTCAATTCTTTGATCCTTTCGTTATTCTTTTTTCTTCTTTTCTTTTCTTGCTTTTCTTTCTTCAATTGTAAAGTAACTAAGGTCTGAAAATAGCAAACAAGAAGGGATGCCCAAACATCTTTTGGGAGTGGAGATGGAGGATGCCCAACACCTTTGGGTGTTGGAACCAAAAGGGGAGAAGAGAGGGAGGCATGGGGACTTTATAGGAGGCATGGAGTTGGTAGAAATCTGATGCTTAAAGCCTCAGAGAAGCTCCATTTAAATAGGCAAAAATTTGAATCCTATTCAAAACTAAATATCCTCTTAATACAAGTGCTACTTACATTAGGAATCTTTGTAGCTTTAGATATTTGACCCTCTTTAAGAGATCCATGAGGCACCAACTATTGGAGCTTTTCATCTACTTTTTCACATGCCATATGGGGCTTAGGGGATGCCCCATGCTGGTCCTTCATACCCTCTTTTATGTGGGCATGCCCAACTTGATCAAATCAAGTGGCATCCCAATGCAAATGATCAAAGAAATTGATTAAGGGTTTGAACCCTTAATGTATTTGATCCAAAATTCTAGGCACCCAACAATTAAAGCCCAATGAATCTAATTCATTAAAGTTATTAGCAAATAATTAACTTGAATTAATCTTATCAAATAAGTAGTTCAAGTATAAAGAGAAAAATTAGGTTCAACCATATGCTAGCAAGGTTACCATGAATCCAATAGAATTTCTCTAAACCCAATTAAGACTTTATAAGCCCAATTGCTTATTCTAGGTCTAATCCCTTTATTGTGTGATCTCATAAATTCGATTCTATCTGATAGTGAGATATACTATGATCTCTATCATAGTATCATTAAAAATTTTTTTAATGGATCAAAACGATTCTACTCTAACTCATCAAAGATTGTCGATCCTAAGCAACCCTAGTGAGCTCTCACAATCCACCAATGACACCTAGTTGTATGCAGTGGCAACCCAGTTGAATCAAAAAATAATCTCAAGGTATAGTTCACATATGATTCAGTCTATCTATCGTGAGTTCTGACTAGATGGCAGGTCATGGATAAATCGTCAAATTCATCATCAGTCATATAATAGATTCAATTAGCTCAAGTCCAATTGTAATCTTCATAAAATTTTTTTCTATCAATCATATTGCTGTAGCCACAGACTCTCAGAATTAGCCTCTCAAATCTCATAGAATTACTCCTCTATCAAGATTGATAGAATCTATCTAGATATGCACTCTACTCCTACAGTAGACCAACTATCGCCAACATCCACTATAAGATCTCAATAAGGCTATGTTTATATGTTAGTCAACCTCCAGTAGTCTCACTATGAGTAATCATACCATCATAGGTTAAGGAACCATTCACACACTATAGTATCGAGATAATCACTGATGATTGATTAAAAATTTAAGTGATTTTTTGTATGATCACATTCAGTACTAGTTGTTATCTAACAACTAGCCACACTCATCACTCAGTGTTTCTATATTGTAGACCAGAGACTCACCTATCCTGAAGAAAGTGATCCATGCATCGGTCTATTCAGATCGATCACCATGCTCATGATGATACTATGATCAGAAGTATTTAGAAATTTTATACATACCTCAAATTCTCAACATCTTGAGAATAGGTATTAAGGTATTAATTCCATGGATGATAAGGACATATCACTCTTGAATAAAAATCAAACTTACCCTTTTATTGATCAAATCAATATATTAAGTATAAAATTATGCCCTAGACTTATTATAATGTATCAGCCGTATTGGCTTTTAGGACATATATCTAACAATCTCCAACTTGGACTAAAGCCAATTGGCCACTAATCTAAGTCCCATCTTTTCAAAATGGACTTCCATCTTTGGCTAGCTCAATTACTTTGTCAACGGGTCAGTCACCTTATTCGTAGAGCCTACTTTTCAAACCTCGACATATTTTTTTTCAAGATAGTCGCATATGATGTAGAAATGTTGCTCGATGTGCTTTGATTTTTTATGAGACCTTGTCTCTTTAGCAAGTGCTATAGCATCATTGTTGTCATAATAAAGTGGTATAGCATCCGATATCATAACCTGAAGCTCCACGATGAATTTTTTGAACTAGAAGCCTTCTTTTACAGCAGCAATATATTCAGCTTTATGGTAGAATCTGCTATGATGGATTGCTTGAAACTCTTCCACTGATTGTACTATGATTGCATACGAATATATATCCTGATGTAGATTTTCTATCATCAAGATCAGATATGAAATCTGAATCAGTATAACCCTTGACTCGCAACTCAGAACCTCTTCCAAAAATCAAAAATAAATCCTTAGTTTTTTTCAAGTATTCAAGGATGTTCTTCATAGCTATGCAGTGCTCCTCATCTGGATTTGACTGATACCTGCTCATGACACTCATAATAAAAGCAATATCAGGTCGAGTACACAGCATGGCTTATATGAGGCTCCCTATGATTGAGGTATAAGGAATCTTACTCATGCACTGAACTTTCTCAGATATAGTCAGACACATCATCTTGGAAAGACAAATACAATGCCTTAAAGGTATGATTCCTCTTTTAGAGTTTTTCATGTTAAACCTTTTCAGTACTTTTTTATGTACAGTTTTTGTGACAAACCTAGCATCCTTTTAGATCTATCCCTATAGACTTTTATTCTAAGAATATAGTGTTAGATGTATGTCCTAGAAGTCAATATGACACACACATTTTAATAAAGCTAGGATGCAATTTATACTTAATACATTGATTTGATCAATAAAAGGACAAATTTATTTTTCATTTAAGTGTGATGTGTCTTTGAATCATCCATAGAATTAATATTTCAATACATATTCTCAAAGTGTTGAGAATTAGAGGTATGTATTTAATTCTTAAATACTTTCGATCATAGTATCATCATGAGGATAGTGATCGATCCAGATAGACCGACGTACAGCTCACTTTCTTCGAGAAAGATGAATCTCTGGTCTACAGTATAGAGACACTGAGTAACAAATATGGATAGTTATTAGAGAACAACTAGTACAGAGCATGATCATATGAGTGATCACTTAAATTTCTACTCGATCGTCAGTAATTGTCTCGATGCTGTAGTTGTATGAATGATCCTTTGATTTGTGATAGTATGACTGCTCGTAGTGAGATTGTTGAAGTTTGACTGACACATAAACATGATCTCAATGAGTCCTTGTAGTGGATGTTGATGACAGTTGGTCCACTATAAAAGTAGTGATAAATCATATATTTTTATATTTATTTTAGATATTTTTAGTATTTTATGGTGCTAACATCTTCTAAAAATTTTAATTTCATAAATAAATTAGATTTTTTTATAAAAATAAATAATATAAAATTAGAGTATATTTATGAAAAATAGATGTTAATTTAATTAAACAATTTAAGCACCAAAATAATGAAGAATTAATGAAAATTTTAATGCATATTTTTTTCAATTTTTCAGGCACAAATCGGAGTGAAAATCAAGTTAAAATACCCTAAAAAATAAATTTTATTGCCTTCGATGCATGGTGGACCAGTCGCTCGATCCATGGATTCAATGGCATGATCTATCAAAAATGCTTCATGGTGCACGATGTGGTCTACGATGGGTGGAGGAAAGTTTTCACGATTGGATGGTGGAGATTAATCCCGAACGAGATCCAACGGCTACTATTCGTTGCCAGTTGAAAAGAAGAAACTATACATGATCCGATGATAGAAATTCAAACTAGAGGTTCATCCGATGGTTGACACCATTCTCGACTGTAAATAAGAGATAAAATGCACGATCCAACGCTCTAGATTCCATCAAGTGCACGATCTGATGGCCAGCATTGTTTTCGACTATGATAAGGATTTGATCTCCATATTTTGGGCTGATCTGGGTGGTCCAAGTGAGATCTGATGGCCAAAATTAATTCATACAGGTATACTACATATTCTAAAGGTTTTGGGACTCCTTTTGTGATCAAAAAAAGATGAAAAATTCACCTATAAATAGAAGGTCCAGGAATAAGAGTAGAAGATAGAAAAAGTCAGTGAAAAAATAAAAAAAATACAAAAAAAATTAGATAGATTTAGAGATCTAAAGGAAAGAAGAAGAGAAGTCAGTTCACTCCATAAAGTACAAAGGAAGAAAGAGAGGTCGTCAACCATCTTTCCGACAAGGCTGCACTGATCAACTTCAGATTCTTATTACAATTTTATTTTACTTTATTGTTCTTTCTAAATTTTTTGCACTTAAATTTTAATTTTAATTAATAAAAAATTCATTTTTTTGTATTTTAAATTTTTATCTTTTATTTTTATTGCTAGTAGATGCTAAGATCTAGTTAGTAGATCTTAATACCAATTGATTTTATGCTATTTAAATTTTTATTATTTATTTTTATTATAAGTAGAAGCTAGGATCTAAATAGTAGATCTTAGTATCTGATTTATTTTTTATATTTTTAATTTTTATTTTTCAACTTAAATTATTTTTTTTTTAAATTTTATTTTATTTTATAAAATCAAAGATTTTAAATCAAAATCCTATATTTTTTGTAGATTTGATCCAACTCACTACTCTCTACATATTTTTAATTTTTATAAAAACCAATAAGCATAGTGTTCTAATGACAATATCATGATCCTATCAATTTTTAGCACCATTGTCAGAAAAAAAAAAATTCAAAAGAAAAGATAGAAAGCTTCTAATTTGGTGAGACCAATCCTAACCCTAATCCTAACTATTTTTTTAAGTATTAATTACTATTTTTTTAAATTAATCTAAAATTTGCCCATATAAACCTAATAAAAATCACATAATAAGAGTAGAAACTTAATTGTTTAAAAGCATTCACCATCTTAGATTTACTTTTAGTGATCGTTGGAGATAAGGTAAGCTTTCAAGTTTGATTAGTTTCATGCATCTAATTTAGTTGCATAAAACTCTTTATTTGAAATTGGTTGTGCATATTCATCTCAAATCAACTTAAGGGCAACACCCATAACAAAATAAGGTGAGAATTTCATCACCCTTTTTTAGCCCAAAAATAACCTACCAGCATCCTGCATTAACGCTAGCTAAATTAAAATTTAGTAGACATTGGCCCCTATGATCAATTGAGTTCAGTTTGAGTATTGTGGTGAAGTCAAGTGCAAAGTAAGTTTGGACTCACCCCTGAAACTGGTGTCTAGGCAAGAGGTTACAAAGGCTAAGCCTAAGTGGACTCGTGGTTATTTAATTGGTTCTGTTAGCTTATCTGGCCAATCTAATTGGTGTCTAAGGCAAGCAATGGGAGGACCCCATGACCCCACCTTTTACCTAGCTAGTTGAAAGAAGTGAGAACATACCCAACTTGCATCTAGGTCGAGCCACTCTACATTGAACTGTTAGGTCTAAGAAACTCGTAGGTATTCTAGGTTTAATTGTTTGCTAATCTGATTGCAATTAACACTTAACCACAACTAATTCTTCTCACCTTTCGTCCTGAGGTTTAGGACTTTTTTAAGGTTCTCACCTTTAGAACCTCTCTCTTTCTTCCTCTTCTCTTTCCTTTCTCCTTCTTCTTAAAAAAAAAAAAACTAAACCACACATATTAGGGTTTGCACTGGTACATGCACGGTAGAAGATTTTTTTTCTAACATAGTTGAATCTAATTCTGAAATTGAGCAGCTGATCCATGTTAAACCTGATAATCAAATGGCTGAAAATTCTGGAGAACCACCTAGACAGATGAAGGAATATTTTATTCCTTCTATCTATAACCCATCAATGTTTTCACATTCTATGGAGTCAAACATTCAGACTCTAGTCCTAAGACTGATTTGAACCTGATAGCCCAAAAATTAGATAAAGTCGATCTTCTTATAAATAAATTTTTAGCCCTAGGTCAACAATCTCCTGTGCAATACACACCACCTTTCAATTATTAGGAGAATTATTTTATCTGTGCTAGTCCAGTCCATCATTGAGTGAATGTCCCATGGCTGTACAGTTTTCATCTTTCATCCAAGAACAAGTTCAAGCTACTCAAGGTTACCTCAATCCTGTCAATGACTTATTTTTAAACACATATTACTAAGATTGGAAGAACCGTCCTAATTTTTCTTAGAGACCTCAATAGACTCAGGCTCAGATCTAAATTCTTCATGTGCAAAACTTTCAGAATAGACTCCAATACCACAACTATGCCTATAACAGAGGTCAGTCTAGTCAGCCTACCCAGCCACCCTATTACAATCAACCTTCATACCCACCTTCTCAACAGACCAATCTAGCCGATGATAGATTTAACCAACTTCAACAAATGATTAGGATCCAATAGCAATCTCTCACTAGGCTAAAAGCATAAATAGGTTAGTTAGTAGAGTCTTCTATGAGGAAAGAACTGCTCAATTGCCGAGCTAACCAATATCGAATTTCAAAAATATCCCACCCACCCATCAACCACCTGGACCTAGTCATCAATCTAATATCCCATCTAAGAATCCTCAATTTGAAAATGACAAAGTAATCTCTGAGCTTATAAGTTGTAGGATTCTTAAAGACTCATTCCAAGACTAGGTGAGTGAGGCTAGTACTGATGCTAGCCAAAATGAGAACTTGAAAGAAGAGGTTAGTACTGAGACTAATCCAATAGAAGAACCTGAGCTCAAAATTAATACTGATGCTAGTTCCAACTTGAGTGAGAAAGATAAAGAAAAAAAGAGAGTGAATGAGTTACC
The DNA here is from genome assembly GCF_000442705.2 of Elaeis guineensis. Lineage (NCBI taxonomy): Eukaryota > Viridiplantae > Streptophyta > Magnoliopsida > Arecales > Arecaceae > Elaeis > Elaeis guineensis. The sequence goes on from NW_027332424.1 coordinate 15,751,202, forward strand.
CAAGATATATTCACCAAGAGTCTCATTTTTTTTAGCCCTAGAAGCTGATTCTTCCACTTTAGAATCACCATCTCATTCAAAACTAAAATTGCCCTTGGTCACACCTGAGTATGCATATTTCGAATCAAGTGATACCCTTCCAGCATCCATTACTTCAAACTCAACTCCTAACCAAAAAACTCAATTTATGAGTATTTTAGAAGAACAAATTGAAAAAATTCTCGACAAACATGGGTCTGTGAATGAGTTTGTAAATTATCTTCCTAAAATTAAGAATAGAGATGTGAACTACTTTCTGGAGATTGGCAACAAAATATTAAAATTTATTATAGGCCATCTTCCTGAGATTGATAATCCAAAACTATTAGAATTTGTCAATCCAATATTTGATATAGGATAGGTGAGAGAATCGGCATAGTCTGACTGAAGACGATAAACTTAGCACTTTTTGGGAGACAATCCAGTTTTAGTTTTAGCTTTTGCTTTTTGTTATCTTTTATATTTTGTTTAGGTTAATTGAGTCTTACTTGGTGTTTTTTGTAGAGATTTGAAGATAATGCTGGCTAAGTTGGAGAGAGAACCAATTTTGAAAAGAATTCTGGACAGATGGCATCTCTCTTTTTCTTTCTCTTTATGCACCCTTCATTTTTTTCTACTCCATTCAGGACACTGTAGATTAAGTTGGAGGGAGAAAAATATTTTTTTTTAAAAAAAAATCCACAAGTAAGTTAAGTATTTAGCATCTAAACACCATATTATACTTAAAGAATTGAGTTAAATCAAGCATTTAAAAAAAAATAATGTACAGATTAGAAAATTTGTGAGATATTGAGGGATCAAGTATTAAGAAAACTTAATAAAAAGTTAAGTTTAAAATTTAAATAATTTTTTTGAGTATTTCTAAATTTTTTTATGAGCATCAAAGAAGAGTTTACTTTGTATGGAATTGTGTAGGGTAACTATACATTTCTTCATATGAAAAAAAAAAATTAAGTACTTTATGCTGAGTAACTGGACCTCTTTGCTTAAGCAAGTATTGAGTTTCGCATCAAAAGGTATGAAGGATAAAAAAGCTTTGTTGTAAATCTAGTTTTAACTTGTAATCTATTTGATTCGAGCAAGTAGGTCTGAGGGATATTCTATACCTACTATCCTAAAACCATCTAGTTCGAGAGTCATTGACTGAAAACTCGCTACATGAATCAAACAGAAAGCTTAAGGGGTTAAGACATTCAATAGCGATACAATATTAAAAAAAAATAATAAAATAAAATCTAAATATTGATCTTCCATCGAGTAACTAAGCTCCTTCGCTTAAGTATTGTGGTTCGCATCAGAAAGTGGACAATGTGAAGATACTTTTTATAATAAATGAAGGACGAAAGTAACAATATACTTGTCCATATGAAAGTTAGATGATTTGGAGATAAAAGTAGGGAAAATTTAGAAAAAAATTAGAAAAAATTTAGTATTCTTAGTTTAACTTTCATATTGATTAGTATTAATATCCCAATGACATACCTCACTCATGCTCTACTAAATATCAGTGGCCCTTTTTAAAATTACTTCATAAAATTTGAAACTTTAAGTTAAATGATACTTAATTCTAAATTCTTTCTTTACTCGAAGATGAATAAAGTTCAAATTGAAGGATGTGATAAGTCATATATTTTTATATTTATTTAGATATTTTTGATATTTTATGATGCTAATATCTTTTAAAAAATTTAATTTTATAAATAAATTAATTTTTTTTACAAAAATAAATATATAAAATTAGAGCATATTTATGAAAAATATATATTAATTTAATTAAGTAATTTAAGTATCAAAATAATAAAAAATTAATGAGTAATTTAATGCATATTTCTTTCAATTTTTTAGGTACAAATCAGAGTAAAAATCAAGCCAAAATATCTTAAAAAATAAATTTTGTTGCCTTCGGTGCATGGTGGGCTGGTCGCTCAGTCCGTGGATTCAATGGCATGATCCATCAAAATGCTTTGTGACACACGATGTGGTCTACGACAGGCGAAGAAAAGTTTTTGTGAATGGATGGTAGAGATTAATCTCGAATGAGATCCAATGGCTGCTGTTCATTGTCGGTTAAAAAGAAAAAACTTTACACAATCTGACGGCTGAAATTCAAACTAGAGGTTGATTCGACGGCTGATGCCATTCCCAACTATGAATAGGAGATAAAATGCACGATCCAATGCTCCAAATTCCATCAAGTGGGTGATCAGACGGTCAACATCATTTTTGACTGTGATAAGTATTTGATCTCCATATTTTGGGCTGATCTGGATGGTCCAAGTGAAATCTGATGGCCAAAATTAATTCATACGAGTATACTATGTATTCTAAGGGTTATGGGACTCCTTTTGTGATAAAAAAAATAAAAAATTACTTATAAATAGGGGGTCCAGAAATAAGAGTAGAAGATAAAAAAATTAGTAAAAAAATAAGAAAAAAAATTAGATAGATTTAGGGATCCAAGGGGAAGAAGAAGAGAAGCCAGTTCACTCCATAGAGTATGAAGGAAGAAGGAGAGATCATCAATCATCTTTTCGATAAGGCTGTGCTGATCAACTTCATATCCTTGTTATAGTTTTATTTTATTTTATTATTTTTTTAAATTTTTTGCACTTGAATTTCAATTTTAATTAATGAAAATTTATTTTTTTACACTTTAAATTCTTGTCTTTTATTTTTATTACAAGTAGATGCTAAGATCTAGTTAGTATATCTTAATACTAATTTATTTTATGCTCTTTAAATTTTTATTATTTATTTTTATTGTAAGTACAAGCTAGGATCTAAATAGTAGATCTTAGTACCTAATTTATTTTTTATACTTTTAATTTTTATTTTCTCACTTAAATTACTTTCTTTAAAATTTTATTTTATTTTATAAAATTAAAAATTTTAAATTAAAATCTTATCTTCTCTGTGGATTCGACCTGACTCACTACTCTCTATGTATTTTTAATTTTTATAAAATTTAAAATTAATTTGATAAGCATGGTGTTCTAATGACAACATCATGATCCTATCAAGTAGGGTGTACATCAAAATAAAATCTATCGATCTTGATAGAAAGGAGTAGTCTTTTAGGATTTGAGAGGCTAAGTCTGAGAGTTTATGGTTACAATAATGTAATTATTGGAAATGAGTTTCATAAGCATCACAATTAGACTTGAGCTAATTGAATCTATCATATGACTGATGATGAAGTTTGATGATTTATCCATGACCTACCATCTAGTCGGACTCATAATAGAGGGACTGAATCACATATGAACTACACCTTAAGATTTTTTTTGATTCTATAAGGTTGCCACTACATATTGCTAGGTGTCACTGGTGGATTGTGAGAGCTCACTAGGATTACTCAGGATCGACAATCCTTGATGAGTTAGAGTGGAATTATTCTGACCTATTGAAAAGAGTTTCAATGATACTATGATAAGATCATTGTATATGTCACTATCAGATAGAATTAAACCTATGGGGTTACACATCAAAAGGGATTAGATCTGAAATAATCAATTGGGCTTATAAGTCTCAATTGGATTTAGAAAAAATTCTATTGGGTTGGGATAACCTTGCTAGCACATGGTTGGACCTAATTTTCTCTTTATATTTAAATTTCTTATTTAATAAGATTAATTCAAACTAAATTACTTGCTAATAACCTAAATAAATTAGATTTATTGGGCTTCAATTGTTAGATGCCTAAGATTTTGGATCAATTGAATTAAGGGTGCAAGCCCTTAATTAATTTTTTGATAGTTTTCTTTAGGCGCCACTTGATTTGATCAAGTTGGGCATATCCATCCATTAGCAGATGTGTGAACCCATTATGGGGTGTCCCTTGGTTGCAAAGTGGGGTGTGTTTTTATGGGTGCAAGAGCTCCAATAGTTGGTGCCTAATTGATTTCCTAAAAGATATCAAATAACTAAAGGTATAAGGAAACCTAATGCAAGTAGGACTTATATTAAGTGCTTGTTTGGTTTTGAATAGGATTCAAACCTTACATCTATTTAAAAGGGCCTCCCCTAAGGTCCTTAGATACTTTAACCAGCAGCCCCATGCCCCCTTAAGAGAGCCCCATGCCCCTCTTTTCTTCTCCCCTCTCTTCTCCCTTGGTGGTCCAACATTCCACACCTTGGACGTCCTCCATCTTCATGCCCAAAAGGGGTTTGGGCATTCCACTTGATTTCTGGTTTCTTCTCCCTGGTTGCTTCATAATTTAGAAAAGAAAAAGTAAGAGAAGAAGAGAAGAAGAAGATCAAGAAAATGATCAAAGAGTTAATCACGATCCAGGCTTCATTCAGATTCGCAGGCTGATTTTTTTTAGAAAAAAAAATTAATTTTAAAAGGACTATTCTAGGCTGATTCTGAGTGGATACGCATAGAGATCAAGTATTTACGTAGCTAAGAGAGAGTCTCTTCTCTTTCAGATCCATATTTGAAGAAAAAATTGTGAAACAGGTATGTGATTTGATCACATGATCAATTTCAGCATATGTTCAATTTCAGTGGATGAAGTAGATCCTAGTGATTTATATTTTATGCATACATGATATAAATTTAAAAAAATTAATCTTCTATTTCATGACTATATTTAGAAAAAAAATTGAAACATACATGCATGACCCGACACAAAAATTCCAACAGTGGTATCAGAGCCACAGGTTTTATATGCATGAAATTGATATACATGTTTTGAAAAGAGTTTTATAATCTGATTTTTTCTTGATACATGAGATGTATATAAGAGTATTTTAAATTTAAATTTATTTTAGATTTGATTTTAAAATATATAGTTGATATGTCAAACCATAAATAGATCTAAATTTTATTCTAGAACAGTTTCTAGTTCATAATTATGTGATATATAGATGCATGCATAAACTTGAAATTTTATTTGACCTAATTTATGATTCATATATAAGATATATGATTACATATTTAGGTCATAAAATTATTATCAATATGATACATAATTTGTATATGAGATATATGATATCATGTATTGATCTAAATTTTTGCTTAGATCTGAATTATATATATATATATGAGATATATGTTTTTATGTTAAATCTAAAAATTATTTTTATAATTTAAAACTTATCTTCTACAAAAAAAATTTAGATCTAAAATTTAATTTTGTAATCTAAAATTTGTATTTATGCATGAGAGTTTTGGTTATGAAAAAATCAAAAATTAGGTCATATAATTAGATTGCATCTAAAATTTTTTATTTGAGCATTATGGGTTTAATTTGATTAAGTAATTGATCAAATCAAGTTAAGTATTGATTAGAGTTAGATCAATTAAGTTATATAATCATTCAATTATTATTGATCAAATCGATTGAATCCCATATGTAGAATCGATTGACCTAAGGACCTAATTTGGCTCAATGGCTTGAGCCTGATTCGCTTAAGTTAACCTATTTGGACCAATTGATCTATTGATGTCTAAAATAAGTAATTGAGAGATGATTATTTAATTAATTTTGTTAGCTGATCTGACCAATTTATTAGTGTCTAAAGAAAGCAATGGGAGGACCCCCACCAATCTCTACTTACCTGGCCAATTTGGAAGATTGAGTCCAGAATAAGGTTGTTTGGTATTTTGGTTTAGCCCATACCAATTAGATGCATCGTATGATGATTGATTAAATGAGATCTAAATCTAAACCTAAATCTCCCTATAAATATTAAGTCCATGGTCTTCCACTTTGTAGATGTGCGGGTGTGCATTGGTGTTGATTATTCTTAGCTAGTTACAGTGGTTCAGTTGCATCGGAAACATGCAACCACTCTATTAGCAAAGAGTTGCTCCAGGTGAGGATGGGGTTGGGCCTAATAACTGTTAGGTGAGAGACCCAATGACGGCCTTGCACTTATTTGTGAACAATGGATCGGGCTTAACTAAGGAGTGTGGTCAATAACTATTTGGTGAGCTCATATGACTTAGAGATCAAGTCACTGCCACATGCTTAAAGAAGCATTTGGGCAAAGAGTTGTCCATGCATCGATGTGCATACTACCAATAACTATTAGGTGAGATACATGCATCGGTGGGACCACAGCACCCACTAAAAATTTATTTGTTGTGTTAGATTTTTTATTTTTCATCCAGAGAGTGGAGGGATCCAAAAAATTAGTGGAATTATTATTTATATCTTAAAGTCTCTAGAAGTAAATATAATTTTAAAGTATAAAAGTCTAACTTGAATCTTACTCTCACAGTTAAATAATATCAGCCTCAAACTCTGTAGCCCACATCCTTGAATCTAATTGTTTGATCAGAACAAACTATAAAGACTGGCTAAGAAGCCTCAGGATTGTCCTCATCTCAAAAAAATTTGATCATGTACTCGATCAAAAATCCATAGTGTTACCAAACCATCCTACTGCTGAGCAAAGAGCTGCTTACGAAAAGTGGACAGATGAAAACAATCAGGTCAAGTGCTATGTGCTGGCATCTATGTCAAATGAGTTACAAAACTAGCATAAGCATATGCCTACTGCCAGGGCTATAATCACTCACCTACAAGAGTTGTATGGTGAGCAGAGCCACATAGCGCACTTCAAAGTGTCCAAAAGACTCTTCAATTTGAAGATGCATGAAGGATAGTCAGTCTATAAGCACTGTATGATAGTGATCAAAGACATTGAGGAGCTTGAGAAGCTCGGGCTTGATATACAAAAGAAATTACAGATGGATTTGATTCTTCAACCTCTTATGTGTTCATATAGTCAATTTATTATAAATTTTTATATGAACAAACTTGATTGCACTATATCCGAACTGGTCAACATGTTGGTCACTACGGAAGGAGCCTTGAAGAGTTCAAGGGGTACTATTCTCATTGTGGAGTAGACTTCTTCCAAGAGAAAGTCTAGTTGGAAGAAGAAGACTAAATCTGCTAAGAAGTAAAAAAAAGAAAGCAAGCCAAAGAAAGGCATTTCAAAGAAGGCTGAAGCAAAGGAAAAGTATTTCTACTATGATGCTGAAGGCCAGTGGAGGAGGAACTGTCCACTCTACCTGGAAGCCTAAAGACCAAGAAGGATAATAAACCTTCAGAAGGTATGCTCGTAATTACATCTAACCTTACAATTCTTTTACTTCTAGTTGGTTATTGGACTCTAGTTCGAGTGCTCATATATGTACCTCAATGCAGGGTCTAATAGAAAGTAGGAGGTTGAGAGAAAGTACATGATCCTTTGGGTCAGTAATAGAGCAAAAGTTGCTGCAGAAGCCGTTGGCACTTATCCTCTTCGATTACCGTCATAATTTAGATTAGATTTAAAAAACTATTATTTTGTTCTTATAGCTAGTCGAAATTTGATTTTATGCCTGTGCTAGTATAGAAAGGTTTTGAATTTAATTTTAATAAAAACTTTTATTCATTTATTTATGAAATAAATTGGTTGCACAAGATCTTTTAATTGACAGTCTATACCACTTATATGTTGATGCGAATGTAAATTTAAACAAAAAATAGAGAGTGTCGTAGGTCAAAAGAGATCTAGAGATGAAATTAATCAGAAGTACTTGTGGCATCATAGACTAGGACATATTGGAGAGGATAGGATAAACAAACTGAAAAAGGATGGGATCCTTGGCTCTCTTCATCTAGAGTCATATCCAGTTTGTGAATCTTGCCTTCGAGAAAAAAATGGCCAAGTTATCTTTTGTAGGACATGAGAAAAGAGCCACTGAGTTACTTGCCCGGGTACACACCGATATGTGTGGGCCATTTGATATGCAGATCAGGGATGGTTACAGCTACTTCATTATCTTTACCAATATTGTTTAGGTATGAATATGTGCATCTGATGAAATACAAGTTTGAAGTCTTTGAAAAGTTCAAAAAATTTAGAAATTGCAAAGATGAATACCTTAGTCAAAAATTTTTGAGATATCTTAAGGATAACGGCATGTCTTTCAATGGACTCCTCTGGAACTCCTCAGCTCAATGGGGTATCCGAAAGGAGGAATAGGACCCTATTAGATATGGTCAGGTCCATGATGAGCTTCACTGATCTATCCTTATATCTTTAGGGACATGTCTTATTAACTGCCATTCACTTGTTGAATAGGGTTCCATCAAAATCTGTTCCTACCACACCGTATGAGATATGGTACGGTAAGAAATTGAGTCTAGATTACTTAAGACTTGAGGATATCCGACCTATATCAAGAGACAGATGGCTGATAAATTAAAAGATAGATGTATAATAGCTCATTTTATAGGGTATCCAAAAGAATCAATGGGATACTACTTTTACTTTTCATAAGATCATAATATGATTGTGAGTCAGAATGTCATATTCTAAAAAAATAGTTTATCCAGAATGGTGGCAGTAGGAGGTTAGTTGAGCTCGAAGAGAAGTCTCTGAAGAGCAAAGAGCTATAGATCCTTAGAACCCATTATTCATAACCCATTATTCATGAGCCAGTAGTTGACGTTCTTCCATCACCTCATAGATCTAGCAGGATCTCTCAATCTCCTGAAAGATATATGGGTATGCTTACGAAGGAAGTAAAAAAAATATTCTTTATGGGAGACAAGGATCATGTTGATGATCCTAATACCTTTGATGGGGCGACGTCTGTCATCGATTTTGAGAAATGATTAGATGCAATAAAATCAAAAATTGACTCGATGCATTCGAACTAAGTATGAATCTTAGTGGATCCATTTGAGGGTACAGTACCCATTGATTGTAAATAGATCTACAAATAAAAAATAGATACCGATAGTAAGGTAGAGACCTATAAAGCTAGGCTTATGGTGAAAGGTTATAGTCAGTGCGAGGGCACTGACTATCAAGAAATCTTCTCATTCATAGCCATGCTGAAGTTCATCCACACTCTACTTACAATTGCAGCTTATTATGATTATGAAATCTGACAGATGGATGTAAAAACTACCTTCCTAAATGAATATCTTGAGGAAGATATATATATGGAGCAGTCTTTGGGTTTCACATCTGGTGATGGTGATCACAGAGACTACAAGCTGCAAAGGTCCATATACAAATTAAAGCAAGCTTCTCAGAGTTAGAATCATCATTTTGATGATGCAATCAAATTATTTGATTTCATCAAAAATGAAGAGGAACCTTATGTATACAAAAGGTCAGCGAAAGTGTAATAATATTCTTCGTATTGTACGTGGATGATATTCTCCTCATTAAAAATGATATTCCATGTTGATCATAGTCAAAAGATGGTTGTTTAAGGAATTCTCAATGAAAAAACTAGGGGAACCATCCTATATTCTTGAAATAAAGGTCTATAGGGATAGATCTAAAAGGATGTAGGCCTATCACAAAAGCTGTACATAGAGAAGATGCTGAAAAAATTCAGTATGAAAAATTCTAAAAGAGGACTTTTACCTCTAAGGCATGGTATTAATCTTTCCAAGACGATGTGTCCGACCACATCTAAAGAAGTTTAGTGCATGAGTAAGATTTCTTATGCCTCAGCCATAGGGAGCCTTATGTATGTCATGCTATGTACTCGATCTGATATTGCCCTTACTATGAGTGTCACAATCTGGCATCAGTCGAATCCAAACAAAGAACACTAGATAGCTGTGAAGAATATCCTTAAGTACTTAAGAAGAACTAAAGATTTATTCTTGATCTTTGGAGGAGATTTTGAGTTGTGAGTCGGGGGTATAATGATTCAGACTTTATGTCTGATCCTGATATAGAAAGTCTATATTAGAATATGTGTTCATTTGTAATGGTGGTGTAGTTAGCTGGAAGAGTTCCAAGCAACCCATCATAGTGGATCAACCATAAAGGCTGAATATGTCACTACTTCAGATGCTGCAAAGGAAGGCTTTTGGTTCAAGAAATTTATCATGAAACTTGAGATTATGACATCAAATACTATACTACTTTATTGTGACAACAATGGAGCCATAACACTTACTAAGGAGTCAAGGTCTCATCAAAAATCAAAGCACATCGAGCGCGGTATCATATCATACGTGACTATCTCAAAAAAAAATATGTCGAGGTGCAAAGTGTAGACTCCACAGACAACATAGTAGATCCGCTAACAAAGTAATTGAGCCAGCTAAAAATGAAAGTCCATCTTGAGAAGATGGGACTTAGATTAGTGGCCCAATTGGCTTTAGTTCAAGTGAGAGATTGTTAGATGTATGTCTTAGAAGCTAATATGGCAGAACATTATAACAAAGCTAGAACATAATTTTGTACTTAATATATTGATTTGATCAATAAAAGGATAAGTTTATTTTTATTCAAGTGTGATGTATCCTTGAATCATCCATAGTATTAATATTTTGATACATATTCTCAAAGTGTTGAGAATTAGAGACATGTATTTAATTCTAAATACTCCTGATCATAGTATCATCATGAGAATGGTGATCGATCTAGATAGACCGGTGCATAGATCACTTCCTTCGAGTTAGATGAGTCTCTGATCTAAGTATAGAGACACTGAGCGATGAGTATGGATAGTTATTAGAGAACAACTAGTACTGAGTATGACCATACGACAGATCACTTGGATTTCTACTCGATCATCAGTGATTATCTCGATGCTGCAGTTATGTGAATAGTCCTTTGATCTGCGATGGTATGACTGCTTCAGTGAGACTGCTGGAGTTTAACTGACACATAAATATGGTCTCAATGAGCCCTTGTAGTGGATGTTCGCGATAATTGTCCACTATAGGAGTAGGGTGCACATCAAGATGGAATCTATCGATCCTAATAAAAAGAAGTAGTCCTATGGATTTGAGAGGCTAAGTTCGAGAGTCTATGCGACAGTAGTGTGATTGTTAGAAAAAAAATTTCGTAAGCATCACAATTGGACTTGAGCTGATCAAATCTATCATATGACTGATGATGAGGTTTGACAATTTATCTAAGACTTGCCATCTAGTCGGGACTCATGATAGAGGAACTGAATCACACATAAACTATTCCCTGAGATTTTTTTTGGTTCTACTGGGTTGCCACTATATACTGCTAAGTATCACTGGTAGATTGTGAGAGCTCACTAAGATTGCTCAGGATCGACAATCCTTGATGAGTTAGAGTGAAATTATTTCGACCTATTGAAAAGAGTTTCAATGATACTATGATAGAGATCATTGTATATCTCACTACTTGATAGAATTAAACCTATAGGGTCACATAATAAAGGGATTAGATCTGAAATAAGTAATTGGACATATAAAGTCTCAATTGGTTTAGAGAAATTCTATTGTGTTCAGGGTAACCTTGTTAACACATGGTTGGACCTAATTTTTTTTTAAGTTTGAATTTTTTATTTGATAAGATTAATTTAAACTAAATTATCTGCTAATAATCTAAATAAATTAGATTCATTGGGCTTCAATTATTGGAGGCCTAAGATTTTGGATCAAATGAATTAAGGGTGCAAGCCCTTAGTTAATTTTCATGATAGTTTTTTTAGGTGCCACTTGATTTGATCAAATTGGGCATGTCCATCCATTAGAGGGCATGTGAATCTATTATTATGGGGCATCCCTTGGGTGCAAAGTGAGGTGTGTTTTTATGGGTGCAAGGGCTTCAATAGTTGGCACCTAATTGATTTCCTGAAGAAAGTCAAATAACTAAAGGTATAAGGAAACCTAATGTAAGTAGGACTTGTATTAAGTGCTTCTTTGGTTTTGAATAGGATTCAAATCTTATGCCTATTTAAAGAGGCCTCTCCTAAGGTCCCTAGATACTTCAACCAGCAACCTCATGCCCCCTTAGGAGAGCCCCACGCCCCTCTTTTCTTCTCCCCTCTCTTCTCCCTTGGAGGTCCAACATCCCACACATTGGATGTCCTCCATCTTCACACCCAAAAGGGGTTTAGGTGTTCCACTTGATTGCTGGTTTATTCTCTTTGGTTGTTTCATAATCTAGTAAAGAAAAAGTAAGAGAAAAAGAGAAGAAGAAGATCAAGAAAAGGATCAAAGAGTTGATTGTGATCCGAGCTTCGTTCAGATTCACAAGCTGATTTTTTTTAGAGAAGAAAAATCAATTTTAAAAGGGCTATTCCAAACTAATCCTGAGTGGATACCTATAGAGGCTGGGTACTTATGTAGTAAGAGAGAGCCTCTTTTCATTTTGATATAGATTTGAAGAAAGAAATTACAAAATAGTATGTGATTCAATCACATGATCAATTTCAGCATATGTTCAATTTTAGCATATGAAGTAGATCCTAATGGTTTATATTTTATGCATGTATGATATAGATTAAAAAGAGTTTTAATCTTCTATTTTATCATTATATTTTAAAAAAATTTAAAACTTACATGCATGTCCCGACATGAAAATTCCAATATATAGGATGCCTCTCCTAGGTCTTTTATGAAGAATTTCATGGAAAACCATCTTTTAACTGAGATCAGCATGGGAATACACTCCCAATAAAGAGAATATCATCTATATACAATATGAAGAATATTATTGGCTCTCACTAACCCTCTTATATGCACAAGATTTTTTTTTATTTTTTATGAAATCAAACGATTTGATCGCTTCATCAAAATGAAGATTCCAACTTCGAGAAGCTTGCTTTAATTTGTATATAAACTTTTGCAGCTTGCAGACTCGGTGATCACCATCACCTGATGTGAAATCTAAAGGCTGTTTCACATAGATATCTTTCTCTAGATATCCATTCAGGAAAGCAATTTTTTCATCCTATGAGATTCATAATCATAATAAGCTGCAACTGTAAGCAAAGTGCGGATAGATTTCAGCATAGCTACGAATGAGAAGGTTTTCTAATAGTCAATGCCTTCGCATTGACTATAACCTTTTATCTTGAGCCTAGCTTTATAGATCTCTACCTTACCATCGGCATGTATTTTTTTTTTGTAGATCCATTTACACCCAATGGACACTATACCCTTGGATGGATCCACTAAGGTCCATCTTGGTTCGAGTGCATTGAATCAATTTCTGACTTCATTGCATCTAACCATTTCTCAGAATTGATGTCAGACATCACCTCGTCAAAGGTATTAGAATCATCACATGATCCTTATCTCCAATAAGAAATATTTTCTTTACTTTCTTAATAAGTATACCCATGTACCTTTCAAGAGGTCAAGAGATCCTACTAGATCTATGAGGTGGTACAGAAACATCAACTACCGGCTCATGAATAATGGGTTCCTAAGGCTCCATAGCTCTTTTTTCTTCAGAGATCTTCTCTTCAAGCTCAACTACCCTCTCACTGCACCATTCTGGATAAACTATTTTTCTAAAAATATGATGTTCTGACTCACAATCACATTGTAATCTTATGAAAAGAGTTGTATCTCATTAATTCTTTTAGATACCCTATAAAATGAGCTATTACAGATTTATCATCTAATTTATCAGCCATCTATCTTTTGATATAGACTATACATCCCCAAGTTTTAAGATAATCTAGACTCGGCTTTTTACTGTGCCATATCTTATATAGTGTGGTATGAATGGATTTTGATGAAACCCTATTCAATAAATGAATTGTAGTTAATAAGATATGTCTCCAAAGATATAAAGTTAAATCAATAAAGTGAAGGAAAAATGCCTTTTTTCTTGTAGGATCTTCCAGATTTCATCAAATCTGATGCGGAATAATTTTAAAAAAAAATTATCCTATATTTATTTCAGATCTAAATCTCTAGATCTAATTTAATTATATGATATTAATTTTAAAATAAATATAAAAATATTAGAAAATATGAAATACCTCAAGGGTAATCTGATTACCTTGTAGATGATCGCAGCAAGCCTGAGGTTCAGATTTCGTCATGCAATCGCTTGGCCTCTACCAGTATCCACTCGGGCAGGACCTGGATCATCTTCTCCTCATGACTCTCTACTCCAAAAATCAAAATTCAATCTAATTAGAAAGATCTTCAAAAGCCTTCCTAAAGTTGGAGCAGCAGCTTGTCGAAAAACTCCTGCAGCACTTTGTTCAATGCGTCACCACGCCTTGATCCTTCACCAGATGGATGCCCAACCTTTTGGGTGCGAAGAGGGGAGAGGGAGCACCAGGGAGGATGTGGAGAAGAGGAGGGGTGGCTGGATTTTGCTGGTAGGGAGCAGAATCCTTGAACCCTAGGCACAGATAGGGTTTATGTAGACCCTGCTGTGCTGCGCAGTGCCACATCATTCGACCAATCAAAAAATTTATTTAATCCAAAAAAATTTTGATTGGTGGAGTGATGTCATTTGATCACATCAAATAAAAACTCCCACCCTCTCTCCTATGTTGGTGCCAACATTGGATAAGCACAAGGGAGATAGCGCCCAAGAGTTTATGTTGATCAAGACTCCTCTTGATCTTTATCCACTTGGGGCGCAAGCCTTATCCAATTGTGGCACCCACTTTGGTGCTTACTTTTGATAGGTGGACACTCCACAAAAAAACCTCCAATAACCTTTTCCAAGTGGCCTTCAGTTTAAGACCCATATGTCAACATTTGACAGATGTCCTAAAATAAAAATGGCAGGTGTCAGAATTAGCAGGTGTTGTCTTAAATTCATCTCATGAATTAAGATAAAACTTTTCTGAGCTGGACTGACTCCAGTCAGACTGAGAGAAACCTTCTCAAGGTTCTCTAAGTGAGTCAAATCATATTTGGCTCAGTCGAGATGAAAAAGATTGCACGAGGAGAAAGTTAGGCTCAATCGTGTGCTAGCACGATTTTCATGAACCTAATTAGATCTAATCCAAATCAATTGGGCTAGCCCAATTGATGACATCCAGATCCTAACCCTTGTTAGTGTGATCCAGTTAGGTTCTATTCTATATGGTAATGAGACATGTCATAATCTCATCAATGACATCATCGAAACTCCTTTCGATGGACCAGAACTCTTCCGCTTCAGACAATTAGAATGATCGATCATCAAGATCAATCTAATTGCTTCCAAAATCCATCAGTGACACCTAGTAGTATATGGTGACAACCTATCAAAACTGAAGATGAACCTCTCAGTGCAGCTACCTGTGTGATTGAGTTCCTCTATCATGAGTCCGACTAAATTAGGGTTAAGGTGAACTCATCAAACCCAACATCAGTCATATGAATCAATCGATTGATCTGAGTCTGATATGAAACCGCAATGGAAAACTCTTTTCCATTATTTTACTCTTCCATGGCCATGGACTTAAGGACTCGATCTTTCGATCACCATAGGACTACTCCTCTCATCTACCGAGGTTGATAGATCCATCTTGGTACGATCTGGTTCCTACAATGAATATGCTACAGCCAACATACACCTTAGGTTTCGAATGGCTAGGAGACTGAGTTATGGTGTAGTCAAACTATAACACACTCAAGGTGAACTGTCGATACACCTCAGGTAAAAGAACTAGACACACAACTGCAGCATCGAGCTTAGTCATCGATGAGAAGATAGACTTCCTTATGACTGCTCGAGGTGGTCACACTCAGTACTCTCGTTCTCAATGAATACCTGTACTCTCACTTCGGTATCTCCATACCATAGACTCAAGACACATCTACCCTAAGGAAGCGATCGTACACCAATCTTTCGGATCGATCACCATCCTCGTGATGATCTTATGGTCAGGAGCTGTTTATGAGTTAGTTATGTAAATTCATATCTTAAATTTTCAACTCTTGAAAATATGAATTGACATTCCTACTAACTTAAAGGATGTATCACAGATACAATGTACATAATGTGATAAAAGAATAACCCATTTCTTGATTTATAGTAAAAAATTATAAATTTGCCCTTAGATTTGTACAGAATGTGTCAGCCAATCTGCATCTAGGGCACACATCTAACAAACTCCCACTTGATCTAATGCCAATTGGCTACATATCTAAGTCTCATGTTTTCAATATGGGCTTCGATCTTTTGCTGGCCTAATGGCTTTGTCAGTGGGTCTGCCATATTGTCTGTGGAGTCGACTCTCTTAACCTCGACATAATCTTTTTTGAGGTAATCACGGATCAGATAGAATCGCCACTCGATATGCTTGGACTTCTGGTGAGACCTTGGCTCCTTAGCTAGGGCTATGGCACCATTATTATCGCAGTAAAGAGGGATGACATCCGATGACATCACTCCAAACTTCATGGCAAACTTCTTGTACCAGAATGCTTCCTTCGTAGCTTTCGATGCAGCAATATACTCTGCCTCCATGGTGGAATCTGCAATCACCATCTACTTGAAACTCTTTCAGCTAACTGCACCACCATTGCAAATGAACAGACTCCCAGATATCGACTTTCGATCATCTATATTAGACATAAAGTTTGAGTCTGTATATCTCTGAATCTGGAGTTCTCCATTCTCAAAGACTAGAAACATATCCTAAGTCTTTCTCAAGTACTTAAGGATACATTTCACAGAAGTCCAGTGCTCTTCACCTGGATTCGACTGATATCTGCTTGTGACACTCACAGCATGGGCTATATCAGGTCGTGTACATAGCATGGCATACATGAGATCCCTATTGCCAAGCATAAGGGATCTTGCTCTTGCGTTCAATCTCCTAGGTGTGCTAGGGCATATCTTCTTGGAGAGATGAATGCCATGTCTAAAAGGTACTAAATCTCTTTTGAAGTTTTCCATGCTAAACATTTTTAGCACCTCCTCTATGTACATCTTCTGTGAAAGTTCCAGCATCTTATTTGGTCTATCTCTATAGACTTAATACCCGGTATAAAGGATGCCTCTCCTAGATCTTTCATAGAGAACTCTTAGACAACCATACTTTGACTGAGGTCAACATGGGAATGTCATTCTCAATTAGGAGGATGTCATCTACGTACAATACGAGGAAGACAATTATGCTCCCACTGACCTTTTTGAACACACATGGTTCCTCCTCGTTCTTGATGAAACCAAATATTTTGATCACATCATTGAAACGAGTATTCCAACTCTGAGATGCTTGCTTAAGTCCATAAATAGACCTTTGCAGCTTGTAGACCTTGTGATCATCATCACTGGATGTGAAACCAAGTGGTTGTTCCATGTAGATATCTTCTCAAGATGTCCATTTAAGAACGCTATTTTACATCCATCTGCCATATTTCATAATTGAAATAGACTGCAACAGCAAGTAATGTACGGATGGATTTTAGCATGGCTATGGGCGAGAAGGTATCCTGATATCAATGCCTTCCGCTGACTATAACCTTTCGCTACAAGCCTAGCATTGAATATCTTTACATTCCCATCTGCACCTATCTTTCTCTTGAATATCTATTTACACCCAACGGTACAATACCTTCAAGTGGATCTACCAAGGTCCAGACTTGGTTTGAGTGCATCAAGTCAATTTCAGATCTCATTGCCTCTAACCATTTCTCAGAGTTGATATCTGATATCGCTTCATCATAGGTCTTGGGGTCATAACCATGAGCCTCATTTTTTGTGAGGAACATTTTCTCTACTTCCTCTTATATAGTACCTAAGTACCTTTTAGGAGGACAGGAAATTCTAGTTGATCTACGAGGTGGAAGAGGTTGTGTTAGGACTGGTTCTAATTGATTGAGTTCCTCAGGTTCTTTAGCTCGTTGCTCTTGGGAGACATTCTTCTTGAGCTTAATTATTCTTCCGATGCCACCATCTTGAATAAACTATTTTTCAAGAAAAATAGCATTTCGACTCACAATCACATTGTGATCTTCCGAAATATTGAAATAGTATCCTAATGACTCTTTAGGATATCCTATGAACCGAGCACTAAAAGACCTAACTCTAACTTGTCCGCCTGCTGTCTCTTGACATAAGCCGGACAACCCCAAACTCTGAGATGACTCAGACTTGGCTTCTTACCATGCCATATCTCATACGGTATGGTAGGAACGGTTTTAGAGAAAATCTTATTCAATACATATATTGCGTCATGAGACAATGTCCCAAAGAAACTTAGGGAGGTCCGTGAAGCTCATCATGGAACGACCATATCTAATAGGGTCTGATTTCTCTGTTCTGAAATCCGTTGAGTTGTGGCATTCCAGATGGAGTCCATTAAGAGACTATGCCATTATCATTAAGATAGTCTAGGAACTCCCGACTAAGGTATTCACCTCCTCGATCTGATTGAAGAACCTTAATGGGCTTTCCTGTTTGTTTTTCTACTTCATGTCTGAATTCTTTGAACCTTTCAAAGGCTTCAGACTTATGTTTTATTAGAAATACATATCCATACCTAGACATATCATCGATAAAGATGATGAAGTAGACATAGTTGCCTCTAACCGGCACATCAAATGGGCCGCACACATTCGTATGTACTAGGGCAAGTAGGTCTGTGGCCCTTTCCCCATGTCCCACAAAAGGGAGCTTGGTCATTTTGCCTTGAAGGCATGATTCACAAACTGGATATGACTCGAAAGTCAACGGACACAATAGCCCAGATTTCTCCAATTTGTTAACCCTATCTTCCACTATATGACCTAGCCTTAGGTGCCACAGATACCTATCATTTAGACTATCTCTAGGCCTTTTAATTCCTATGGCATTCACATTTTGCTCGATATTAAATACAGATACATCAATATGTAACTGATAGAGATCGTTAATAAGAAAACCATTTTCAACTTTATTATTTTCATAAAATATATTACAATGGTCCTTATGAAAGCTAATCACATAGCCTTCTTGTGCTAAACATGAAACATAAATCAAATTCTGCTTGCTGCAGACACATAATAATAATCTCTAAGGACTAAATCTAATCCTAACAGTAATCACAGAGGTAGGTTCCCATGGCCACAGCAGTAACTCTTGCTCCATTCCCGATGCGTAGGATTATCTCCCCATCCCTCAGCCTCCTGCTCTCCTCAAGATCCTACATAGAAGTGCACAAATGAGCACTAGAACCAGAGTCAAGCACCCAACTGGATGCAGAAGAAACCGTAAGATTAGATTCTAAAATGAGCATACCTCCAGAAGGACCATCCTTCTTGTTCTTCAGGATGGCCAAGTACTGAGGACAGTTTCATTTCCAATGGCCATCTGAATTGTAGTAAAAATATTTTTTCTTTTTAGTAGCCTTCTTCTTCGGTTCTGTCTTCTTCTTCTTCCCATCCACCTTCTGCTTCTTCACAGACTTTTTCTTCTTTCCAAAAGATTTTCTCTTGGAAGAAGTCCACTCCACAGTAAGGACTAAGCCTTTTGAACTCTTCAAAGAAAGCTCAGCCGTAACCAACATGTTCATTAACTCAGCCAAGGTACACTGCATCTTATGCATATGGAAGTTCATAATGAACTGACCATATGCATCGGACAAGGATGAAGGATCACATCAATCTAAAATCCTTGTCTAGGATGATACCAAGCTTCTCAAGCTCCTCAAGATCCTTGATCATTGTCAAACAATGATCTTGGACTGACTGCCCATCACGCATTTTAGCCTTAAAAAGTCTTTGGCAGACTTGATACTTGGCTATGCGACTTTGTTCACCAAACAACTCTTGTAGGTGAGCCAACATTTGGTGGGTAGTCATAATGTTCTCATATTGGCGCTGCAAGTCATTAGACATTGCACCCAACATGTAGTACCTTGCTTTATTATCATCATCCGTCCACTTTTTCAGAGATGCTCTTTGTTCAGCAGTCGATGTGCTGGCATGGCAGGTGGGTCCTGATTCAAGACATGGGTCAATTTTTTGAAATCCAGAATAATTCTGTAGTTCTTAACCAATCCTTGAAATTGGTCCAGTCAATTTGTGGGTGTCTAGTATTTTGGTCAGGGGTTGGACGCAGACATGTTTTCTGTAGAGAGTTAAAAGTTTCTAGTTAGATTTTGTAATCAGACTTAACCAATTTTTTAGAAATTTTATTTTTAAACAAATTAGGATCTCACTATTTTCTCAGATCCCTACACTCCCTATGTAGAGATATGAAAATTCCATGATTAGTGATTTTAGTGGGTGGTGCGGTCTCACCGACTGGCTCATCACCTCACCTAACAGTTATTGGTAATGGGTCAACCGATGAGTGGATAACTCTTGTCCAATGATTCTCTAATCATGGTGCACCCAAAACTTGGTCTCTAATTCATGAAGCTCACCGTGCTCGGAATATTACTCCAATCCTTAGTTAAGTCAAACCCACTATTTGCGTGAACTAGATTCCTGATTGGGTCCCTCACCGTATCCAAAATATTGAGCTCAACCCATCCTCTAATTCGTAGCATCCAATGCCTAATGGACATGGTTGCATCTTTCTGATGCAACTAGCCACTGTATCCAGCCGAGAACAATCAACCCCAGGAAGGGCCTGCACATCCACAATGGTGGAAGACTTTAGACTTAATATTTTCTTAGAAAGATTTGATTTAGGTCTCATTAAATTTGACTTGACATAGTCATAACAATTATGACTAACCTAGTGCATGGGTTAGCTCGAATTGTTAGCCACCTCAAGTCAGAACTGGATCGACACATATGGCCAGGTAAGTGAGACCGATGGAAGGGATATGCCATTAACTCGATAAGAATGCATTCGAGTCGAGTAGCTCCCAATTAAAAACTAGTTGGTTGCATCTGCCCAACTTACCTTAGACACCAAATTATCAAACCAGAACTAATTAGGTTAGCCTACAATCCAGGCTCTAACCACTGAGCCAAATTAGGTCTTAACTTGATCGAGTCATATATGAATGTAATTCACCTTGACCTAGACTTAATCCTATTAGGCTGGTCAATTATTAGCTTTCATGATCCCACCTAACCAACTTTTGATTCGGTTTGATCAACCGCTAGACCTAATTGAGCTACCCAAGCCCGAACCCAATTTTATGAAAATGACTTAGATCTGAAATTTTTAATTTTAGACCTAATTTAATTTCATGAGCTTAATTTATTAATTAAGTCTTGGGTTCATAAACAAAATATATAAAATAAATCTTAGGGTTTCAAGATCTAGAGTTTTACAAAAAGTAAGTTTTGATTTCTGATTAAGGATGAACATGCAGCACCCCTACATGTCATAGGAACACCCCATTATATGGGAAGAGAGGGACTTGAAATCCTACATTGTTCTTATGATCGGACGGCCATGAGGAAACCTTAATCAAAAATATAAATTTAACTACAAAACTAGTTAGATCTAAATTTTCATATCACATATACAATTTAAGATCTAACTAATACATGCTTTGCATACATCTCATGTATCAAAAATTGATCTAATTAACATGCTTTCAGATTTAATACATCACATGTAACATCTAAAAATAAAATTTAAATTAAACTATTCAACATAAAATTTATTCTAGACAGTTACTAGAATAATTCTACAACTAGTCTAGGCATGCAACAGATCAATTTTATGTATTATCTAAATTTTTTATTTTTTGATCTGAATATAATATTTATATCATCAAAAATAAAGAATAAATTAGATCTAAATTATATTTTAATCTCATTAAAATATAAACTTACAAGACTATTCATAGATCAAACTATTTCTAGTCTAGTCATGCATCTCATGCATTTAGATCTTCTCAGATTTAATTTTAAATATTTTTAATTTTAGATCCTATCATATCTGATATGATATATAAAATTTTTTAATATTAGATAAATTAAAATTAAAATCAGATCTAAATTAGATTTGAAACTGAGCTATCAACCTGGCTTTGATACCAGTTGAAGAAAAAACTATCTTTTTCCTTGTAGGATCTTTCAGATTTCATCAAATCTGGGGTGGAATAATTTAAAAAAAAATTATCCTATATTTATTTTAGATCTAAATCTTAGATCTAATTTAATTATATGATATTAATTCTAAAATAAATCTAAAAGCATGAGAAAACATGAAATACCTTAAGGGCAATCTGATTATCCTGTAGATGATCGCAGCAAGCCTGAGGTTCTGATTTAGCCACGCAATCGTCTAGCCTCTATCAGTATCCACTCAAGCAGGACTTGGATCATCTTCTCCTCATGACTCTCTGCTCCAATAATTAGAACTCAATCTGATTAAAAAGATCTTCAAAAGCCTTCCTGAAGTTGGAGCAGCAGCTTGTCGAAAAACTCCTATAGCCCTTTGTTCAATGCATCACCACACCTTGATCCTTCCCTAGATGGATGCCCAACCTTTTGGGCATGAAGAGGGGAGAGGGAGAACCAGGGAGGATATGGAGAAGAGGAGGGGTGGCTGGCTTTTGCTGGGTAGGGAATAGAATCCTTGAACCCTAGGCGCAGACAGGGTTTATATAGACCCTACTACGCTGCGCAGTGCCACATCATTCGACCAATCAAAAAATTTTATTTAATCTAAAAAAATTTTGATTGGTGGAGTGATGTCATCTGGTCACATCAGATAAGAACCTCCACCCTCTCTCCTATGTTGGCACCAACATTGGATAAGCACAAGGGAGATGGCGCCCAAGAGATTATGTTGATCAAGACTCCTCTTGATCTTTATTCACTTGGGGTGCAAGCCTTATCCAATTGTGGCACCCACTTTGCTGCTTATTTTTGGTAGGTGGATACTCCATAAAAAATCTCTAATAACCTCTTGCCAAGTGGCCTTCAGTTTAAGATCCATATGTCAATATTTTACAGATGTCCTAAAATGAAAATGGCAAGTGTCAAGAATTAGCAGGTGTTGTCTTAAATTCATCTCATGAATTAAGACAAGACTTTTCTAAGCTGGACTGGCTCTAGTCAGACTAAGAGAAACCTTCTCAAGATTCTCTGGGTGAGTCAAATCACATTTGGCTCAGTCGAGATGAAAAAGATTGCATGAGGAGAAAGTTAGGCTCAATCGTGTGCTAGCAAGATTTTCTTGAACCTAATTGGATCTAATCCAAATCAATTGGGCTAGCCCAATTGATGACATCCAGATCCTATCCCTTGTTAGTGTGACCCAGTTAGGTTCAATTCTATATGGTAATGAGACATGTCGTGATCTCATCATCGATATCATCGAAACTTCTTTCGATGGACCAAAACTCTTCCGATTCAGACAATTAGAATGATCGATCATCAAGATCATTCTAATTGCTCCCAAAATCCACTAGTGACACCTAGTAGTATATGGTGGCAACCCATCAGAACTAAAGATGAACCTCTCGGTGCAGCTACATGTGTGATTGAGTTTCTCTATCATAAGTCCCGACTGAATTAGGGTTAAGATGAACTCGTCAAACCCAACATCAGTCATATGAATCAATCGATTGATCCAAGTCTGATATGAAACCCCAATGGAGAACTCTTTTCCATTATTTCACTCTGCCATGGCCATGAACTTAAGGACTCGATCTTTCGATCACCATAGGACTACTCCTCTCATCTACCGAGGTTGATAGATCCCATCTTGGTGCGATCTAGTACCTATAATGAATATGCTACAGCCAACATACACCTCAGGATTCTGAATGGCTAGGAGATCGAGTTATGATATAGTCAAACTATAACACACTCAAGGTGAACTGTCGATGCACCTCAGGTCAAAGAACTAGACACACAACTGCAGCATCGAGCTTAGTCATCGACGAGAAGGTAGACTTCTTTATGACTGCTTGAGGTGGTCATGCTCAGTACTCTCATTCTCAATGAATACCTGTACTCTCGCTCTGGTATCTCCACACCGTAGACTCAAGACACATCTATCCTAAGGAAGCGATCGTACACCAACCTTCCGGATCGATCACCATCCTTGTGATGATCTTATAATCAGAAGCTGTTTATGAGTTAGTTATGTAAATTCATGCCTTAAATTTTCAACTCTTAAAAATATGAATTGACATTTCTACTAACTCAAAAGATGTATCACAAACACAATGTACACAATATGATAGAAGAATAACCTATTTATTGATTTATAGTCAAAAATTATAAATTTGTCTTTAGATTTGTACAGAAATGTGTCAGCCAAACTGGCATCTAGGGCACACATCTAACATAAAGCTCATAATGGACCTGACCATATCTAATAGGGTCCTATTTCTCCTTTCGGATATCCGTTAAGCTGAGGTGTTTCAAGAGGAGTCCATTGAGAGACTATGTCATTGTCTTTAAGATATCTCAGAAATTTTTGACTAAGACATTCACCTTCTCGATTAGACCGAAGAACCTTAACAGATTTGTCTGTTTATTTTTCTACTTTGTTTCTAAATTTTTTGAACTTTTCAAAGGCTTCAGACTTATATTTCATCAGATACATACACCCGTATTATGATAGATCATTAGTAAAGATAATGAAGCAGCTATAATCATCCTTGGTCTGCACATCAAATAGTCCACACACATCAATGTGTACCAAGATAAATAACTCGATGGTCCTTTCTCTAAGTCTTACAAAGGATAGCTTGACCATTTCTTCTCGAAGGCAAGATTTACAAGCTAGGTATGATTCTGAATCAAAAGAGATAAGGATCCTATCCTTTTTTAGTTTGTTTATCCTGTTCTCTCCAATATGACCTAGTCTATAATGTCACAAGTACTTTTATTTAATTTCTTCTCAAAATCTCTTTTGATCTACGGTACTCACTACTTGCTCATTTAAATTCACATTCGCATCAATATACAAGTGATAAAGACTATCAATTAAAAGATCACGTGTAATCAATTTATTTCATAAATAAATGAAACAAAAGTTTTTATTAAAATTAAAATCAAAACTATCCTATGCTAGCACAGACATGAAAATCAAATTCTGACTAGCTATAGGAATAAAATAATAGTCTTTTAAATCTAATCTAAATCCTGACGATAATCAAAGAGGATTAAGTACCAACGGCTTCTGTAGTAGCTTTTGCTCCATTGCCGATCTGAAAGATAATGTCATCTTTTCTCAATATCTTATTTTTTATTAGATCCTATATTAAAGTACATATATGAACACTCAAACCAGAGTCCAATACCCAAGTAGAAGTAGAAGAAACTATAAAGTTAGATTCAATTATGAGCATACCTTCCGAAGATTTGTCACTCTTTTTGATCTTCAGGCTCTCCAAATAAAGTGGACAATTCCTCCTCCAATGGCCTCAGCATCATAGTGAAAATACTTTTTCTTTGCTTCAATGATCTTCAGAATGTCCTTCTTTGGCTTGCTCTCTTTCTTCTACTTCTTCATGAATTTACTCTTCTTCTTTCAACCAGACTTTCTCTTGGATGAAGAAGTCTGCTCCACAGTGAGAATAGTACCCCTTGAACTTTTCAAGATTCCCTCAACAGTGACCAACATATTGTCTAGTTCGGACATAGTGCAATCCAGTCTGTTCATATGAAAATTTATAATAAATTGATTATATGAACTCGTAAGGTATTGAAGGATCAAATCCATTGGTAATTCCTTTTACATATCAAGTTCGAGCTTTCCAAGCTTATTAATATCCTTGATTACTATCATACAGTACTCATGGACTGATTGTCCTTCACGCATCTTTAGATTGAAGAGTCTCTTGGGTACTTCAAAGCGTGCTATGTGGCTTTACTCACCAAACAACTCTTGTAGGTGAGTGATCATAGCCCTGACAGTGGGCATATACTCATGCTGGCTCTGTAACTTGTTTGATATGGAAGCCAGCACATAGCATTACCCGACTGTCTTCATCCGTCCATTTTTCATATGCTATTTTTTGCTCAGTAGTAGGATGGGTAACACTAGGGGTTCTTAGTCAAGTACATGACCTAATTTTTTAGAAGTCAGGACAATCCTAAGGTTTCTTAGCCAGTCTTTAAAATTGATTTCGATCAAACGATTGGATTCAAGGATGGGGGCTAGAGAGTTTGAAGCTGATATGGTTTAACTGTAAGAGTAGAGATTCAAGTTAGACTTTTGTACTTTAAATTTATATTTGCTCTAAGAATTTTAAGAATCAAACAATGACTTTCACTATTTTTTCGAATCCCTCCACTCCTCAGGTGGAAAATAAAAATCCTAATGCGATAACTGAATTTCTAGTGAGTGCTATGATCCCACTGATGCCATATACCTCACCTAACAATTATTGATAATATGCACACCGATGCATGGACAATCCTTTGTCCAGGTGCTTCTCTAAGCATATTGAGTGACTTGATCTCTAAGTTATATGGGCCTACCTAATAGTTGTTGATCATACTTCTTAATTAGATCTCATCCATCATTTACAAGTAGGTGCAATGCCGTCATTGAGTCCCTCACCTAATAGTTATTGGGCCAACCCCATCCTCACCCTTGAGCAACTCTTTGCTAATAGAGTGGTTGCGTGTTCCCGATGCAACTGAACCACTGTGACCACTCAAGAACAATCAATATTAGTACCATGGCCGCACATCCACAATGGTAGAAGACTTATGGACTTAATATTTATGGAGAAGTTTAGGTTTAGATCTCATCTAATCAGTCATCATATGATCGATCTAATTGACATGGACTAAACCAAACTGCCAAACAACCTTATTCAAGACTCAATCTTCCAAATTGATCAGATAAGTGAAGATTGGTGGGGGTCTCCCATTGCTTTTTTTAGACACCAATAAATTAACTAGATCAACGAATGATACTAATTAAATAATCACCTCTTAATTACTTTCTTGAGACATCAATAGGTCAATTAGTCCAAATAGGTTAGCTTAAGCGAATCAGGCTCAAGTCATCGAGCCGAATTAGGTCCTTAGGTTAATCGATTCTACATATGGGATTCAATCGATTTGATCAACAATAATTGCATGATCATATAACTTAATTGATCTAACTCGAATTAACACTTGACTTGGTTTGATCAATTACTTAATCAAATTAGATTCATTATGTTCAAATCAAAAATTTTAGATATAATCTAATTATATGACCTAATTTTTGATTTACCCATGATCAAAACCCTCATGCACATACAAATTTTAGATTCTAAAACTAAATTTTAGATCTAAATTTTTTGTATGAAAGGTAAGTTTTAAATCTTGAAACTAATTTTTAGATTTAAATACAAGCATATATCTCATATATGCATGTAAATTTAGATCTAAACAAAAATTTAGATCTTAATATGATATCATATATCTCATGTACAAATCATGAATCATATTGAAACTAATTTTTAGACTTAAATATATAATTATATATCTCATATATGAATCATAAATTAGATCATAATAATTTTTAGATTTATGCATACATCTACATATTACATATATATGAACTAGAATTATATCTAGAATAAATTTTAGATCTATGTATATCTTTACATATCGAATATATGAACTAAAAATTAAATCTAAAATAAATTATAAATTAAAAACAATCATCTATACATCTCATGCATCAAAAAAAATTAGATTTTGAATTTTTTTTCAAAAATATGTATGTCAATTTTATTTATATGAAACTGATGGCTCTGATATCATCGTGGGAATTTCGTATTGGGGCATGCATGTATATTTCAAATTTTTTTTAAAATAATGTAGTGAAATAGAAGATTAAAATATTTTTTTAATCTAAATAATGTGTGTATAAAATAAAGAACATATGGATCTATATCATATGCTGAAATTGAATACATACTAAATTTTATGCAGAAATTAAATATATAATCGAATCACATATCTGTTTCATAATTTCTTTCTTCAAATCTAGATCTAGAAGAAGATAGGTTCTTTCTTAGCCACGTAAATGTCTGGCCTCTATGAGTATCCTCTTAAGATCAGCTTGGAAAGTCCTCTTTGATGTTGATCCTTCTTCTCTAAGAACAATCATCCTGTGAATTTGAATAAAGTCGAGATCGTGATCAACTCTTTGATCATTTTTTGATCTTTTTTTGCTCTTCTTTTCTTGCTCTTCTTCTCTTAATTATAAAGCAACCAAGGTCTGAAAACCACAAGTAAAGAGGGATGCCCAATTACCTTTTGGGCATGGAGATAGAGGACACCCAACACCTTTGGGCATTGGAACCAAAAGGGGAGAAGAGTGGGAGGTGTGGGTGTCAGAAAATAGATAGACTAGCATGCATAGATTTCAAAATAATTTTGAAATAGCAGCAGAATGAATCTAAGTTAAACCCTTTAACCCCACATGCAATAGATCTAATTTATATCTATCCGAGCCCTAGACGTATGTCATGCTTATAATCTAAAAATAAAATAAAAAAATTAAAATCATATCTTGATACCTTGCGTGGGTCAAAATACACCATAGTCGATGATTGTAAATCTGAAGGTTCTTGAGCCACACATACGTCCGACCTCTATAAGTATCCATCGAGATCAATCTTGAACCTTTCTTCTCATTTTAGATCCATATTCTCCAAAATGAATCTCAATCTTTTAGATTTTTGATTAACTATTGATCTTTGTTCGCGATCTCAACACTTGAATTACAGTCTTTCTCCTTATTCTTTGATGCAGAAGAGATCACTCGATACCTTGGGTGTGTGGACAAGTGGGACGTCCAACACTTGGGCATTGAAGAGAGAGGAGAAGGAGAGGATGGTGTGGAGATGGGGAGAGGTTTAGATCTGAATTTTTAATTCACTTGAAACCCTAGGAGACCATCTCTTAAATAGAGCATTTTTTTGGTTCCAAATCAATCTCCAATCAGGCTAAAAAGGCTAGGCCTATCTCATATGGTCTCTTGCCTTTTAATTTGAATTTTTTTTCTAAGAAAACTAAGCCCAATTGGAAAGGCCTCACACCCTATATGGTAAGTAGAGGGGGCACCCACACCTTATAAGGCAAGATAAGGGGGCACCCCTCATCCCATAAGGCAAGAATAGGGGGCACCAGCCTTTGGTTCCCCTTAGGACTTTTTGTGCACAAGAGAGGGGGTGTTGATCCTCTCTCTATCTTATTCCATGCCAAAGCAAAGAAGAGGTGCACCTCTCTCTATTCTCTCTGCCCACTTCAAGGGGCATGCACCCCTTGGACTTTCCAAAAATGAAAAGCAGGCATATGCCTCCTCTCCTCTTCTTTTTCCAATTAATCCATGCAAAAAAGAAATATCAAGGGAGAAAAATAAAGTGATTTATTTGCTAACTCATTGGCTTGATCCAATCCTTTTGGGCCCTTAAATAGGTGCCCCTCTAAACCCAAATCAAAGCAGATCTAGATTAGGTTCAAGGCTATAGACTTGATCCAATCCTTATCTAATAAGGAATCCAAGTCTAGAGAAGAATTAGATTTAATTATGTGCTAGCATGATTCTCCTAAACCTAATAGGATTTCATTAAATCCTAATCTAATTGTAACCTCCCAAGTCCAATTGGTTAATTCAAGATTAAATCCCTTAATGTGTGACCCTATGAAAGAAGAGTGCCCTATAAGCCTGTCGCAAGTATGTTGTAATGAGATTTTTCATTATAATTTTCTAACTCATATAATGATATTTATTATTTATTAATATTATTAGGTATTGATTCTTCATTTTAGCTACATCTTATTATATCTAAGATTATGATGAACTCCAAAGATTAGGACAATAATTTTAGGAGATATGAATGGATCACGCTAGTGAGATCTAAAACTCTAAAATTCTAACCTTAAATATTTCTGATCATAGAAGCATTGAGTCAGGGATCAATATTTCAGAAAGACTAGCACATCCTATGTATGCTCGACAGAGAGGGTGGCAAATCTCACTAGCCACTTGCCTGGGATACTAATACAAGGATATGGGTGCTCATTTGAAAATGAGTCCATTGAATTGACTCGATGAAAGAAAATATCTTATAAAGTTTTACTTAAATGTCAATGATGATTCTCTAAGTGGGAGTTGTGCAAGTGATCTTTAGATCTGCGATCACTATGAAATCTTATGCACATAAACTCATATTTTGGTTCATATCCAAGCATGTCATTAAGACATGTACGGGATGTTCTGGATATAGTGGAGTGTGTATGAAGGTTATGAGTAGGTCAATATGAAATTGATCACTCCTAGTAAGAGGAGATCGCATCCTGTGAATTCTCATCTCTAAATGACTCGAAAAAAAATTATTGGCTAAAAGTAGGAAAGAGATTAAAAAGAGTTTCTAATATTTCATCATTGAAGTCATCATTAGTTAATCAAGAATTAATATGAATATATGTTTGAGTTTTACATAATTTCATACTCATGAACATAGTCGGGATGCAGAGATGATCAAAAGATTGAATTGTATGATATCTTGCCATTGAAGGATATATTTGATATTGTCATCAAATTTTACATCTTTTGGGTAGTCATGATATATTATTAGACATCAATCTTGACTTGTAGGTTTGATCAAATTAAAGAGTTTAATTCGATCATCAATTAGAAAGGATTCTAATTGTTGAACTCAGATTAGCTCGATTGGACCTAAATCGGTTAGATTGAAATCTAATCAAATTCGATCAACTTATATCCAGATCTATTGCTAACTAGATGTGGAATCCAATGGATCACACATATATAAAAATTAGCCAATGACCCTTTTGATAAAGTTGATTGAAATTTTGAACCAATCAGGGTTCCTGGTAAGTATGCTAGCATGTGTGGAAACCCTAGCTTTTTGGGAGATCAATTTGGTCTCATGCCTTCTTTATTTGCTACCCAATTTGGTGAGCAATTGGATCAGGTCGTGCCACCTAGAAGCAGCCCAAAAAGTGGTGCCACATCTCATGTTAATGCCAAAAATAAAGAGTCCTCTTGGATGAGGATTCTTGGCACAAAAAAAAATAGGTCTCATGTGCGTGTTGGCATGAGCAGAAGGAGGAGTTCTTTTGGCTTGGGATTCAAATGCATATGGTGGTCCATATTGTTAGAAAGGGAAGGGCAGATTACATGCATGTATTTCAAAACTATTTTAAAATCATAGCAGAATAAAATAGATGAACTATTTTTATCATGCATTAAATCAGATCTAAAACCTTTTTAACATGAATCTAAGACATATGAAATCTAAAATTAATTTATGAGTCAGATTTCATACCTTATCATGGGTGGAACAGCTCCACAGTCGATGATCAAAAACTTGACAGGTTCCTGAAGCTGTACAAATGCCCAGCCTCTACAGTATCCACATGAGATCCGATCTGATCTGAGACTTATCTATCTTCCCAGGGTGTTAGCTCCCTTATAGAGAAGATCTTTTGATGATTGGTTTGATCCTTCTTCAGATCTGAAAGATGATCTTCAGTCGAAGAAGTAGTGGAGGTAGAAGAAAGGCAGCAGCAGTGCAACTTTCTTCCTCGGAGTCCCACACCTTGTACTAATGGAGTTTTTCCTTCAAACTTGGAAGAGAGGATGTCAAAAAGTGCCTCTCTCACTTTAGTGGTCAGTCATATTTTGTTCTGATCTCAAAAGCCCTCTAGAGGCATCCCAAAGGTAGATCCTTTTAAGGTGGCGCCTGATAGAGTCAAACTCTATCAAAAATTCAAATTAAATTTCAAATTCAAACCAAAACTTATCCCTATCTAGATGAAGAAATAAGTGGTCGACCAAGAGGTGGAAAAATATGAAAAACCTTATGCAAATCTAAAATTTGTGTGAGGAGAGAAAGGGCATGGACAATGGGTGGCGCATGGAAGAGTCCTTCACAAAATAGACTCTAGGGTTTTGGATTGAGCCTCAAACCAAAAGTAATTTGGTTTAGACCCAAACACTTGATTGAACCAAATTAATTAGATCTCTAATCAGATTAAATTCTAATCCAATTAAGATTTAATTAAACCCAAATTTAGATCAAATCATAAATTGATTCCATGATAATTGAGTCATCTCATAACTTAATCAAACCAAACCTAATTCAAGTCAAACTAAATCTAATTCAATTAAACTTGATCTAAAACTTATTTCTCAATCAAATTGAATCTAATTAGTAATTAAATTACTAATTAATCCTCCTACAACTTTTGCATGAGGTTAATTATCATCGTATTGATAATTATACCCTTAACGATTCATAATCGTCGATCAATCATCGGATTAGACAGAAAACTTTTATGTGTGATCCCATAGATTCTATTCTATCTGATAGTGGAACATATAATGATCTTTATCATAATAATATCGAAACTCTTTTCGATGGATTGAAATAATTTCAACACTGTCCATTGAGAATCATCGATCATCAAGATAATACTTGTGGGTCCCATAATCCACCAGTGACATCTAGCAGTATGTAGTGGCAACCTAGTAGAATGAAAGTATGAATCTCTAAGTATAGTTATCATATGATTCAATCCTTCTATCGAAAGTTTTGACTTGACAGAGGTCATGGATGACTCATCAAACTCCATCGTCAGTCATATGCAAGATTGGCTCGACTTGAGTTCTCTTATAATCTCGTGAAAACTCCTTTCCAGAATTCACTCTTGCTTTGGCCAAAGACTTATTGAACTCAGTCTCACGAATCACATAGGACTATACTTTTTCTACTAAGCTCGATAGATTCAATCTAAGTGCATCCTACTCTTAACAGTGAACCTGAACCCACTATAGCTAACATACACAGCAAGGATCCGAATGGCTAGGGATCAAGTAGATGTGTAGTCAAACTATAGAGCTTCACTGTAAATAGTCAATGCACCATAGGTCAAAGGACTAGTCATACCACTGTAGTATCAAGATACCACTGATGAGTGAGTAGACATCCAAATGGTTTCTCGTATTGGTCACGCTAGTGCAAGTTGTTCTTAACAACCACCTGCATTATCATCCTAGTGTCACCATACTACAGACTCAAGACTCATCTATTTGTAAAGGAAGTGATCATGCATCAATCTAACTGGATCGATCACTATCTTCTGTGATGATCCTCTGATCGGGAGCATTTAAAAATTAACCACTAATAGTGTATGTCTCAAATTTTCAACACCTTGAGAATATGCAAAATTATCTTTGTTAATTTTAGGATAAATAATGGACACAAAAATATGAATGAAAAAAGAATACCCTTTATTAATAATAAAAATTTTACAAGTTCAAATACAAGTCCTGAAAATATAAATGTGTCAGCCAACAATTGACTTTCTAGGGCACACATCTAACAAACTCTCACTTGACCTAAAGCCAATTGGTCGTAAACCTAAGACCCATCTTTTCAAGGTGAGCTTCAGTCTTCTGTTGGCTGAGAGGCTTTGTCAGTGGATCCCTATGTTTTATGTGGAGTCAACTCTCTACACCTCGACGAACTACTTCTCAAGATATTCACATATAATATGGAAACATCGTTCAATATGCTTGGACTTCTGGTAAGATCTGGGCTCCTTAGTAAGGGCTATGGCACTGTTGTTGTCGCAGTGCAGTGCAATGGCATCTGATGACATCACCCTAGCTCCACAATAAATTTTTTGAACAGAATGCTTCCTTAGCAGCTTCAGAGGCGGCGATGTAGTTGGCTTCCATGGTCGAATCTGCAATGATTGATTATTTGAACTTCTTCAGCTAATCGATATTCCATGACATAGAAAAATACACCTCGACATAGACCTTCTATAATCGATATCAGACATGAAGTCTGAATCGGTGTATCCTTCCACTTTTACCTCCGAACCTCCCCCAAAGACCAAGAACAAATCTTTAGTTCTTCTCAAGTACTTAAGGATGTTCTTTATATCTATCTAGTGCTCTTCACCTAGATTCGATTGATATCTGCTCGTGACACTCACGGTAAGAGCTATATCAGATTGCATACATAGCATGACATACATAAGACTCCCTATAACCGAAGCATAAGGGATCTTGCTCATGTATTGGATCTCTTTAGGTATGTCAAGATACATCTTTTTTGAAAGATGAATGCCATATCTAAGAGGCAAGAGACCTCTCTTAGAGTTTTCCATGCTGAAATGATTCAGCACCTCCTCTATATATATTTGCTGTGAGAGTCCTATCATTCTCTTAGATCTATCCTATAGACCTTAATACCAAGAATGTAGGAAGCTTCTCCTAGGTCTTTCATAGAGAATTCTTTTAACAATCAAACTTTGACTGAT
Organism: Elaeis guineensis; assembly: GCF_000442705.2. Classification (NCBI taxonomy): domain Eukaryota; kingdom Viridiplantae; phylum Streptophyta; class Magnoliopsida; order Arecales; family Arecaceae; genus Elaeis; species Elaeis guineensis. The sequence continues at coordinate 15,785,122 of NW_027332424.1, forward strand.
GTCAGCATGGAATATCATTCTCAATCAAGAGAATGTCATCCACATATAATATGAGGAACATGACAGTGCTCCCACTAACTTATACACACACGGCTCCTCATTTTTGATAAAATCAAATAATTTGATTACATCATTAAAGTGAGTGTTCCAACTCTGAGATTCTTGCTTAAGTCCATAAATAGATCTTTGCAGCTTGTAGACTTTGTGATCACTATCACTAGATGTAAAATCCATAGGCCGCTCCATATAGATATCTTCCTCAAGATATCTATTTAGAAAAGTAGTTTTCACATCCATCTGTCTGATCTCATAATCATAATAGGCTGCAATCGCAAGTAAAGTATGGATGGATTTCAGCATAGCCACTGATAAAAAATTTTTTGATAGTCAATGCCTTTGCATTGACTATAATCTTTTGCCACCAGCCTTGCCTTATAGGTCTCTAGCTTACCATCCGACTCAATTTTTCTTTTGTAGATCTATCTTTAGGTGGATCTACTAAGGACCATACTTGGTTAGAATGCATGTAGTCAATTTCTGACTTCATTGCTTCTATCCATTTCTTGGAGTCTACATCTAACATCACCTCATCATAGTTTTGGGATCATTCCTAATATTCTTATCTCTTATAAAGAACACTTTCTCTAGATTTTCGTAAGTATACCAAAGTATCTTTCTGGAGGATGGGATACCCTATTTGATCTACGAGATGGAAGAGATACCAAATTTCTAGCTCATTACTGGGTTTAGATTATTGGACTCGATGCTCTTCAAAGATTTTTTCTTCGAACTCAATCTTCCTTCCACTACCTCCATCTTAGACAAACTCTTTTTCCAAGAAGATGGCATGATGGCTCACAATCACATTGTGATCTTCTGAAAGATAAAAATAGTATCCCATAGATTTCTTAGGATACCCTATAAAATGAGCCCTGACCTAACCTCTAACTTGTCTGTCTATTATCGTTTGACATGAGTCAGACATCTCCAAATCTTGAGGTACCCAAGAGATGGTTTCTCACCATACCATAACTCATATGGTGTGGTAGGAACGGATTTAGAGGGAATCTGATTTAAGAGATGAATAGCAAAAAGCAATGCATGTCCTCATAAAAAGATCGATAGATCTGTAAAGCTCATCATGGATCAGACCATATCTAATAGGATCCGATTCCTCCTTTCGGATATCCTATTGAGCTGAGGCATCTCTGGAGGTGTTCATTATGAGACTATGCCGTTATCCTTGAGATAAGTCCAAATTCTCCACTACGATATTCTCCTCCTCAATTTGATCAAAAAACTTTTATGGGTTTGTCAGTTTGCTTCTCTACTTCATATTTGAATTCTTTAAACTTTTCAAAAGTATCAGATTTGTGATACATCAGGTACATGAAACTATATCGTGAGAAATCATCGGTAAAGGTTATGAAGTAGAAATGCCACCCCTGGCCTGTACATCAAATAGACCATACATATCAGTGTGTACAAGGGCTAATATCTCAGTGGCTCTTTCTCCATATCCTACAAAGGGTAGGTTAGCCATCTTTCCTTGAAGACATGACTCACAAATTAGATAAAACTCAGAAGTCAATGACCCGAGAGGGCCATCTTTCTCTAATTTGTTAAGTCTATCCTCTCCAATATGGCCTAGCCTTAGGTGCCAAGATACTTTTGGCTAATCCTATCTCTAAGTCTCTTAGATCCTATGGCATTCATAATTTGCTTGTTAATATTAATATTCGTATCTTCATGTAAATGATAAAGTCCATCAATTAAAAAGGCATGTGCAATAATTTTATTTCCAAAATAAATTACACAAAAGTCTTTATTAAAATAAAAAATATAATTATCTTGTGCCAGTGCAAATATAGAAACTAAGTTTCTACTAGCTCCAGATATATAATAACAATTTTTTAAAAGCAAACTAATTACTAACGATAATCATAAAGGATAAATTTCGATGGCTACAGTAGCAATTCTTGCCCCATTGCCGATCTAGAGAGTAATCTCACCTTCTCTTAGCCCTCTAATTTCTTTCAGACCCTGTATGGAAGTGCACAAGTGAGCACTAGAACTAGAATCTAGAACTTAACTAAAAGAAGAGAAAATCGTTAGGTTAGTTTCAATAACGAGCAACTCAGATGTACCTTTAGATGGCGTGTCCATCTTCTTGTTCTTTAAAGTGGCCAGGTATGCAGGACAGTTTCTTTTCCAGTGACCTTTGATATTGCAGTGAAAATAATTTCCTTTGTCATTGGTCTTCTTTAGAGCTTGCTTCTTGGGTTTGCTACCGATCTTTTGCTTCTTTGCAGGCTTCTTCTTCTTTTTCCAAGAAGACTTTCTCTTGGAGGAAGCCTGCTCCACAGTTAGAATGGTACCCCTTGAACTTTTCAAGGTACTTTCAGTTGTCACCAACATGTTCAGCAATTCAAACAAAAAGCTATCAATCTTATTCATATGATAGTTCATGATGAACTGTCCATATGAATTATGGAGGGATTGCAAGATCATATCCAATTGTAATTCCTTATCCATGTTCATGTCTAGCTTTTAAAGCTCCTCAATATCCTTGATCATTGTCAAACAATGATCATGGACGGACTGCCCATCATGCATCTTTGCTCTAAAAAGACTCTGCGAGACCTAAAAGCAAGCCGGGTGACTCTGCTCACCGTACAACTCTTGCAGGTGAGTCAGCATGTCTCTGGCAGTCCTCATGTCTTCATGCTATCGCTGAAGATCATTGGACATGAACGCAAGAATATAGCACTTCGTCTTATTATCTTTATCCATCCACTTCTCAAGTATGGTTGATTGATCAGGGGATGGACGAGCTGGCAACACAAGCGCATCCTGATCGAAGACATGGTTCAGCTTCTTGAAACTGAGAATGATTCTCAAATTTTGGAGCCAGTCCTTGTAATTGGTTTCAGTTAACTTATTAGTGTCAAAGATTCAGGCTAATGGATTTAAACTTGATGTGGTTAACTATAGAGAGAAATAATTTCTAAGTAGATGTTTTGAATTTGTAAATATTTGTTATTGAGACTTTAATAAATAAACAATGGATCCCACTATTTTTACTGGTCTCCCACACTCCTCGGATGGAGAAAATAGAAACCTATACGTGATCAGTTTCTAGTAGGCACTACAGTCTCACTGATTTATATGCACCTCACCTAATAGTTATTGATAACACACAAACCAATGAGTGGATAACTCTTTGTCCATTGCTTCACCAAGCAAGATGCAGCTGGTTTGGTCTTTAAGTCCTGTGGCCTCATCTAATAGTTATTGGCATATTTCTTAATTAAGTCAAACCCACCGTACACCAGCAGGTGCAAAACTGCCATTGGGATCCTCACCTAACAGTCATTAGACCCAACCACATCTCTACCCTGGAGCATCTAATGCCATAGAGTGGTTGTACCTATCCGATGCAACCAAACCACTGTGACCAGTCGAGAATGATCAACATCAGATAGGCACCCTCATCTTTACAACGATGGAAGACCGCTGAACTTAATATTAATTGAAGAGATTTAGGTTCAGATCTCATCCTTAATTAGTCATATCAGATATGACTAACCTAGTGGCATGGGTTAGTGAAGGAACCAGATCTAGGATTTCAAGGTTAGATCTTGAAATTTTTTCAAGATCAGGCAGCAAAAGACTAAAATAAATCAAAATTTATCTTGTAAAATTAGAGAATTTCTAGATTTAAGATCCTATTACATGATTATTACATGGCATTAAATCAGAAACTAAAATGTAAAGAGTAAAAACTATATGTTGATCATATCAACATATTTCTATACTACATCTAATGTATGTAAAATATAATACATCAGATCTATTATCTTGCAAGTTAGACATTCTAACTTTGCTGATCCAGACTTGAGGTTGATGTTGTAAGTCGTACACATGTCCGACCTCTAGGAGTCATCCACACGAGCCCATGAATCATGATCAGAAGTCCTGGTCCAGAAAATCAGCACAGTATGCTAGTACTATGCTGATCCTTCTTCGATGATCGATCAGATGCCTCCTTCTTCTTGATTTGGACTCTTTCAAAGATGAGAAGTAGGAGAAGGAGTTTTAGATATGAGACACTCTCAGAAAACTCATAGATGGAGGAAGAAAAGAGGTGAACTCAGCAACCCTAGAAGAAGACCCTCTTTTTCTTCTCTTTGCTCCAACCCAAGCACTTAGTTTTGTGTCTATTATATCTCCACACCTCAAAACTCTTTCTCTCTAATTTTCACATGCCCCAAAGGTCTCTCAATGCTCTATAATTTATAAAAATCTCAAGAAAAAATTCATCTTAAATAAGAGATATGAAGAGTCCTTGTCTAGGTCAAATACCAAGTCAAGAAAAATCCAAACAGGGCAAGGCAAGTGGTGCCCAACTCTTGGGTGTCCACTCCTTCTTTTTCTGCCATGAACCACTAGCAAAGGGTGCACAATATGTTATAAAAACCATGAAAATCTCAAAAAGAAATTGGATAAAATCAGTGCCATAAGGAAAGAGTATTGGTTTCCTAAAATTCTATCTCACAGAATTTGAAATCCAAACTAATTCCTACTTTGACTTGATCCACAACCATATTTCATGTAAGAGAGAAAGAGTTGAAAGCTTTGGGTGTGTGTGAAGGCTTGGGAGAGAAGGTTTTGTCACACAAAATAAGAGAGAGTGGGCATGGGGGGCTAAGATGGCGCAAGGTGAAATCCTAGTCTTACTAGAATTCAATCTATGACTTGTTCAAATTTGGTTTCTCAAACCAAATCAAACCAAAACCAAATCAACCCAATTAAAATAAGTCTTAACCCAATTAATAACTTAATTTAATCAGATTAAATTAGATTTAAATCTGATTTAATTTTTTAATCGAATTAGAAATTAGGTTGATCCAAGTTCTAATTGGACTAGGACTAGTTTTTCCTTACACTTGACTTATCCAATAAACCAATTGAACTTGATCCAATCAAGCCCAAACTAAATTTAATTAAATTATATCTAATTAAACTTAATCTCAGCCTATTGGCTTAATCAAATTAAGCCAATTAGTAATTGAATTGCTAATCAATCCTCCTGCAACACTGGCACTAGGTTAAATGTCAATCGTATTGATCGTTTAACCCTAGAACGATTCTTAATCGTTGATCAACCATCCGATCGAATCATCAACTCTAATATGTGTGACCTCATATGTCTGAACTTAAGTCGATAGTATAGAAATAAATTTTTATACCAATCGAAGTGACCATCTAGCAATGATCTCCGATGACCGGATAGGTTGAATGTGTAGAACAACATCCTTAGAACCCATGCAAATATAGTTTCCATATAATTTATCCCCGTGACCAAAATGCTCATAGGATACCTCAGAGTTCAACTATCAACTTTGATCAGGTTGTTCATATTGTATTTCAAAATATCAAATCCATCGATGGATTATCCTGGTCAAATTTTGCTAAATTGAAATACAGCGACTCATTCTTCTCCAACTCTTGGAGTGGTCAATCCTATCTTATTCATACTCCGACTTCGCAAGTACTTGACTATGCCCAGAAGCTTTCCGTCATTGAATTAGAAATTCAGTTAGTCCAGTACCAAAGCACAGTGAGTTGCTTGTAAGTCATTGAGGCGATCTCAGGTCTAAGGGATACTTATACCTATATCCCATCAGAGATATTTTCGATAGCAGAATGCTCTGAAGTTGGTCACGTTCCATGATGATGTACCCTTACATCTCACCTATATGCCATACCAGTATCTCCACACTCTTTGGTTAAGAGGACAACCAACCCATATGGCCTACAGCGACCTATGCTCGATAGAAGCTGTCGTCCTTATTAACAGCCTATTATTTGGTCATGAACAGTTTTAAGGATTAATCGATAAATCCTCTCTTTATCGAACCTAAATAGTCCTAAAGACTTCATCACAACAACGGAGTTCATTAGAAGATGAAAATTTATGATGAAAATACCAAAAATATATTTTATTTATTAACAAATCAATTACAATACAAGGTTGCTCAACCGTCAACAAGTTGATGATTGACTTTTGAGATATATTTTTCAACAGCTCCCACTTATCCTAAAGCCACTTGACACAGTATCTAATACCCATGTTCGACTTGTGTTATCAAACTCCTTTATCACCAGGGCTTTAGTGAAGGGATCGGCCAGGTTCTCCTTTCCGTCGATCTTCTGAAGGTCGACATCACCTCGATCCACGATCTCCCAGACCAGGTGGAGGTGGCACAAAATGTGCTTCATCCGCTAGTGTGCTTTGGGTTCCTTCGCCTGAGCAATGGCACCAGTGTTGTCATAGTAGAGCAAGATCGGACCATCGAGGGAGGGTGCTACTCCGAGCTCGGTGATGAATTTTCTCAGTCACATAGCTTCCTTCACGTTATCTGATGCTGCGATGTACTCCACCTCACAAATAGAGTCTACCATAGTATACTGCTTGGAACTCTTCCAGTAGATGGCTCCACCATTCAGAGTTAAGATATAATCCGACATGCTTCTGCTGTCATCATGGTCAGATTGAAAGCTGGAGTCTATGAACCCCACAAGTTTCAGATCTGACTCACCATAAACCAACCTTGTTCCTTAGTATTTTTTAAATACTTAAGGATGGCTTTAACCACTTTCCAGTAGTTTTCTCCAGGATCAGATTGGTATCTACTCACTACTCCTAGTGAGTATGCCACATCTAGCCTTGTACATATCATGGCGTACATGATAAATTTCATGATCGAAGCATATGAGACTCTACTCATACGCTCTCTCTCTTCAAGAGTTGTTGGACAATCCTTCTTAAAGAGAGAAATTTCATGGCCTATCGATAGATAGCCCTTTTTAAAATTCTCCATGCTGAACCTCTTCAGCATAGTGTCTATGTATGTGGACTAGGATAACTAAGTATCCTTTTGGATCTATACCTATAGATCTTAATCCCTAGGATGTAGGATGCTTCACCCAAGTCCTTCATGGAGAACTGTGATGACAACCAAACTTTTATTTCCTGTAGTGCGGGGATGTCATTTTCGATTAAGAGAATGTCATCCACGTACAAGATAAGGAATACCACAACTGGACCATTTGCCCATTTATAGATGAAGGGCTCTTCTCCATTTTTATTGAAGCCATACAATTTGATCACCTTATCAAAATGCATGTTTTAACTCCAAGAAGCTTGCTTCAATCCATAAATGGATCTCTGAAGCTTGCACACCTTGGACTCATCTGTGGATGTAAACCCCTTAAGTTGTATCATATGCACCTCTTCGGTCAGCTCTCCATTCAGGAAAGCTGTCTTTACATCCATCTGTCAGATCTCATAATTCAGATGGACAGCTATTGCAAGCATTATCCGAATGGATTTGAGCATTGCCACAGGGGAGAACGTCTCGTTATAGTCAATACCATAATGTTGACGATACTCCTTGACAACCAGACAGGCTTTATAGGTCTCCACCTTTCCGTCTGTGCCCCTCTTCCTTTTGAAGACCCATTTACACCCAATGGGTTTAACCCCTTCAGGTAGGTTAACCAATGTCCATACATCGTTGACTTTCATGGACTCCATTTTGAATTTCATGGCTTCAAGCCATTTCTCAAAATTAGATCTCTGTATTGCATCCATATAGGTGATCGAATCTTCATCATTTTCATCGAGTTCGATGGGATCACCGTCCTGGATCAAAAAATTATAGTATCTGTCCGGCTGACGTGGTACTCTACCAGATCATCTTAATGGTGTAGGTACATTGGGCTCTAGATCTGATCTAATCAAATTCGACTCAGGTTCACTATTAGTGTCGGTCCTTCTACCTGTTGAACTTCATCAAGTTCAACCTTAGAGGCAATGGTTCCTTCACCAAGGAACTTCTTTTCTAAAAAGATTGCCTTAAGGCTGACGAACACCTTTTGTTCATCAGCATGGTAGAAAAAATATCCTTTGGTCTCTTTGGGGTACCCTATGAATGTGCATTTATCAGACCTAGGTCCAAGTTTATCTGTAACTAACTGTTTGACATAGACCGGGCACCCCCAGATCCTAAGGTGTGAAAGTGCTGGCTTACGTCCTGTCCATATCTCATATAGAGTCTTACTTACAGACTTACTTGAAATCCTATTTAACAGATAACAGGTCGATTCGAGTGCATATCCCTAGAAGGATATCGGTAAGCTGGCAAAATCCATCATGGATTGGACCATGTCTAACAGAGTCTGATTTCTCCTTTCAGATACACCATTATGCTGTGGTGTTCTTGGAGGAGTTCACTGGGAGAGAATCTCATTCTCTCCTAGATATGTGAGAAACTCATCAGAAAGGTATTTTCCTCCTCGATCAGACCGAAGAGTTTTAATACTCTTTCCAGTTTGTTTTTCTACTTCACTTCGAAATTGTTTGAATATTTCAAATGAATCCGACTTATGTTTCATCTGATAGACATATCCATATCTAAATAGATCATCCGTGAAAGTGATGAAGTAGAAATATCCACCTTTAGCACTTGTGCTCATGGGCCCGCATACATCAGTATGTACTAGCCCAAGAGCTCAGTAGCTCTCTCACCTTTTTCAGTAAAAGGTGACTTGATCATTTTACCAAGAAGACAGGACTCACAGGTTGGAAGTGATTCCAATCACTGACTTCGAGGTTCCATGTTGAGTCAACCTGTTTATCCTATTCTTGTTTATATGACCTAGCCTACAGTGTCATAAGTAGATATCTGATACACTATCTAATCTAGGGTGCTTGCCTATAGAATAGACTACGTTAATAGGTTGTGATAACATATACACACCATTGTTCAAATGTTCACAAAAAATAGTAACACCATTCATAATGATATTACAAACTTATTTCTTTATTAACATTTTATAATCATTTTTGGCCAGAAGGCCTACAGAAATAATATTTAAAAAAAAATTAGAACAGAAATGACAATCATTAAGAACAACGGTATGGGACTCAAATACAAGTTTCAAGATTCCTAATGCTAGAATTGAAACTGGTCTTCCATCTTTAATGTTCAAGAACCTCTCACCTTGCTCAAATCTCCTACTGACCTGCAACCCCTACAACTAATTACAAATATGGTAAGGGCTACCGATATCCAATACTCAGTCGTTATATCACAAATAGAGAAATTACAAAGAGTTATCATATAAATACCTTGCCCAGCAATAGCTTGCTTCTTTTTCTACCTGTTTGTGTCCAGGGAGGCAATGTACTGAGGACAGTTCCTCTTCCAGTGCCCCCGCTTCTTGCAAAAGAAGCATTCAACTTGACTCTTATCAGCTTGATCTTTCTGGTCTGGTCCTGCACTGATGTCCTAGGCTGAATTTGCACTTTCTTCATTTTTTTCTTCTTGTTCTTCTTCTCTTTCTCAAAGGGTCGAGAATCAGAAGATAAATCTCCCACTAAGTTCACCGACTCCTTGTGGAGTTGGTGATCCTTCTTAAAGTTCTGAAGCAACCCCAGTAACCTGTGATAGTTTAGTTCAGGCTTTGTCATTCTATAATGAGTGAGGAATGGGAGATACGACATGGGCAGTGAGTTCAGTATTACATCTTTCCCAAGCTGCTCATGCAAGGGAAAGCCGAGCTTGCTCAAATGCTCCATCAGCTTGATCATGTACAATACATGATCAGTGATAGAGGCACCATCCTGCATTTTGACGTTGAAGATGGCACAACTAGTCTTGTGCCTCTCCACATCATCAGGTGTGCCAAAGGCATCCTCCAACACTTGAAGCATGTTCTTTGGCTGAGCCGTCTCAAATTTGTGACTGAACTCGTTGCTCATGGTAGCCAGCATGATGCAGTGCATCGTGGTCCGATCATTGAGCCACTTTTGATAAGTGTCTCTGACTGTTCCATGTGCATTGGCAGCTAGCTCCTCAGGTGCAGAATTTGTTATCACATATAGGATCCGTTCATGCTCCAAGACTATCTTTAATTTTTGATACCAGCTACCAAAGTTGGGTCCCACCAAATTATCATTGTCAACAATGATTGGAGCAATAGGGAAGTGGCCATATCTGCACTAAGAAAAACCATAACCTAATTAGTAATTGATTCATTAAACCTAAAGATTTGGACTTTAATCAAAATATTTCTCCCACTATTTTATTCAAATTGGTAGCCTCTACTTCCAATTTGAAGAATTATCCTAATTCCTTAGTGGGTACTAGAATCCACTTAGATTGCACACAAGCCCAACTTTAGTTGGCCAATCCATGTACATCTAAGGGTAGGTTCATAACCAATTATTTTTCTAAATAATTTTTAGTAATTTTAATTTTGCCCCAGTCCCTAATCAGTAGGTTTTGGCCTCCACTGAAAAGGTCTGGTTTGGTCCAACCATTAACATGACCATACTTGGCCCATCTAGTCAATGAATGATTAGGCCAAATTTTGGTTGGCTAACCTAACCACCATTTAGAAAGATACAGTCAAGAAATCATATTATGAATGATAATTCCATCAGTCGATAAGCACCAGGCCTTTGGGCCTCCAATGATTATCCAACTGATGGACCCATTATCATCCACTTAGTGGGAGGCTATGGTCTAGTTATCACCATAATTATTTTATTTTAAGGACCTAATAATTTTAAAAGATTTAATTAATTTAGAGGAGGAGGTCAGATGAACCAACTTATCATGATCCTCCCACTGGCTTCACCAAGTCAGCTTAAGGAAGATTATTAAAAGGGCTGGTCTAGGAGCACCTAAATCAGTCACACTGATTTACCTAGCTGATATGGGTCAGCTCGAATAGTCAAGTGATTCAATCAAAATATAATTTCACCAACAGATCAGGTAAGTTTGATCGTGGGAGGGTCTGCCAAAGCTTGCCTTAGACACCATCAGAAATGGTCAGGTAAGTAGGTTGCCAATTAAAAACCACCGATCTGATTTACCTTAGACACCAACTGGTTTAATTAGTTTTGATTAGATCAACCTAATAGTTCGTGCTAGATCGCTTAGCCAAGAATCAAGTCCATTTGGTTCTCGTTAAAGATATGGACTTGACCAACTACAACTATTGTAATTGATCTAGAGAATCCTTGACCTAATCTAAGACAATAATTGATTAGATTTAGTCAATTCTCTAATTAAGTCCATCTTTAATCTAACCTTAGGTCTAACCCAATTAATGGATCTAATTCTCACTAACCCATTAACCCAATATGTTATGATTTGTGTCTTAGATTCTTCAATACACAATCCTAGAACCTAATTAAACAACTTCTTAATTCTCAATTAAGTTTTGGGCTGAGGATTGGTGTTCGACTTTCTGAAAATAATTTTTATATTTGTAAAATATTTTTACAACATGGTTCTACCAACCAAGTTACATGTTTGATTCATAATCAAAATGTAAGTGAAATAAGTATAAAACTACTTTAGATCTAATCTAAGCAGGTTCATGTACTTGAAACAATTTTAACTTTAAACTGTGCAAATTTCTCAGATAAATATATGATGGTTCTTTGCGTGAGAATTATTAACAAAAAAAATTTATTTTAGATTTAAATATTTTTTAAATCTAATAAATCATAAATTTAATCTAGATCATATCTAACAAATTTATAATTAAAGATAGATCAACACGAACTAGGACAACCTTTACACCGTAAGGGATAAACCTTACAGCAAGACAACCTACAGTTCGTGATTGATTTAAAAATTTTAATTTTAAATTTAACAATCAGATTATAAATTAGATATAATTTAATAAATAATCTAAGTATGTATAAATAATTATGTAATAAACAATCTAGGCTCTGATACCAATTGAAGGAACCAGATCTAGGGTTTCAAGGTTAGATCTTGAAATTTTTTCAAGATCAGGTAGCGGAAGACTAAAATAAATCAAAATTTATCTTATAAAATTAGAAAATTTCTAGATCTAAGATCCTATTATATGATTACTACATAAAATTAAATCAAAAATTAAAATATAAAGAGAAAAAACTACATGTTGATCATATCAACATGTTTCTATACTACATCTAATGTATGTAAAATATAATAGATCAGATCTATTACTTTGCAAGTTAGATGTTCTAACTTTATTGATCTAGGCTTGAGGATGATGTTGCCAGCCGCACATACGTCCGACCTCTAAAAGTCATCCACACGAGCCCATGAATCACGATAAGAAGTTCTGGTCCAGAAATCAACACAGTATGCTATTACTATGCTGATCCTTCTTCGATGGTCAATCAGATGCCTCCTTCTTCTTGATTTGAACTCTTCCAAAGATGAGAAGTAGGAGAAAGAGTTTTAAATATAAGACACTCTTAAAAAACTTACAGATGAAGGAAAGAGGTGAACTCAGCAATCCTAAAAGAAGACCCTCTTCTTCTTCTCTTTGCTCTAACCAAACACTTAGTTTTGTGTCTATTATATCTCCATGCCCCAATACTTTTTCTTTCTGATTTTTACACACCCCAAAGGTATCTCAATGATCTATAATTCATAAAACTCTTAAGAAGAAATTCATCTTAAATAAATAGATATGAAGAGTCCTTATCTAGGTCAAATACCTAATCAAGGAAAATCCAAACAGGGCAAAACAAGTGGTGCCCAACTCATGGGCGCCCCCTCTTTCTTTTTCTACCATGGACCATCAGCAAAGAGCTCACAATATGTTCCATAAAATCCACAAAAATACCAAAAAATTTTGGATAAAATCAGTGTCATAAGGAAAGAGTTTTGGTTTCCTAAAATTCTATCTCATAGAATTTGAAATCCAATTAATTTTTACTTTGACTTGGTCCACAACCACATTTCATGTAAGAGAGAAAGAGTGAAAAGCTTTGGGCATGCGTGAAGGCCTAGGAGAGAAGGTTTTGTCACACAAAATAAGAGAGAGTGGGCGTGGGGGGCTAAGGTGGCGCAAGGTGGAATCCTAGTCTTACTAGGATTCAATCTATGACTTGTTCAAATTTGGTTTCTCAAATCAAATAAAACCAAAACCAAATTAACTCAATTAAAATAGGTCTTAATCTAATTATAAATCTAATTTAATCAGATTAAATTAGATTTAAATCTAATTTAATTTTTTAATCAAATTAAAAATTAGGTTGACCTAAGTCCTAATTGGACTAGGACTAGTTTTTCCTTGCACTTGGTTTATCCAATAAACCAATTGGACTTCATCCAATCAAGATCTAACTAAATCTAATTAAATCATATTCAATTAGACTTAATCTCACCCATTGGTATAATTAAATTAAGCCAATTAGCAATCAAATTACTAATCGATCTTCCTGCAACACTTGCACTAGGTTAAATGTCAATCGTATTGATCGTTTAACCCTTGAATGATTGTTAATCGTTGATCAACCATCTGATCGGATCGTGAACTCTAATGTGTATGACCTCATAGGTCCAAACCTAAGTCGATAGTATAGGAATAAATTTTTGTACCAATCAAAGTGACCATCTAGCAATGGTACCCAACGGTCGGATAAGTCGAATGTGTAGAAAAACATCCTTAGAACCCATGCGGATATAGTTTTCATATAATTCATCCCCTTGATCAAAATGCTCATAAGATACCTCAAAGTTCAACTGTCAACTCTGATCAGGTTGTCCACATTGTATTTCAAAATATCAAATTATCTAATGGATTATCCTGACCAAGGTTTTGCTAAATTGAAATACAGCGACTCATTCTTCTCCAACTCTTGGAGTGGTCAATCCCATCTTGATTACACTCCGACTTTGCAAGTACTTGATTGTACCCAAAAGTCTTTCATCATTGAATTAAAAATTTAGTTAGTCCAGTACCAAAGCACAGTGAGTTGCTTGTAATCACTGAGGCGATCTCAGGTCTAAGGGACACTTATACCTATATCCCATCAGAGACATTCTCGACAGTAGAATGCTTTGGAGTTGGTCACGTTCAATGATGATGTACCCTTACATCTCACCTGTATGCCATACTAGTGTCTCTACACTCTTTGGTTAAGAGGACAACCAACCCATATGGCCTACAGCGACCTATGCTCGATAGAAGCTGTCATCCTTATTAACAGTCTATCATTTGGTCATGAATAGTTTTAAGGACTAATCGATAAATCTTCTCTTTATCGAACCTAAATAGTCCTAAGGACTTCATCACAATAATGGAGTTCATTAGAAGATAAAAATTTATAATAAAATATCAAAAATATATTTTATTTATTAATAAATCAATTACAATACAAGGTTGCTCAATCGTCAATAGGTTGACGATTGGCTTTGGGGACATATTTCCAAACAGTTAGCTCGAATCATTAGTAACCTAAGTCAAGACTTAATCAATCATATTGGTCAGATAAGTAAGATCGTGGGAGGGTATGTCACTAACTCAATCTATGCGAGTAGCTCCCAATTAAAGACCACCGGTCGAACTGCCAAACTTACCTTAGACACCAATCGATCAATAAGCATTGATCAGGTTAGCTAATTAATTCAGGCTCAAACCATGGAGCCAAATTCGGTCTTTTGATTTGATTGACAATATATGGCTGTTAGTCGATCTAACCAAACTTACAATTATTTGGTTGGATATGAGAGATTAGACCTAAACCTAACCAACTATTGATTTGGTTTGATCAACCATTCAAATTAGACCTAATTGAGCTATCCAACCCATTAACCCATGTTTTATGTAGTAAATTTCAGATCTTAAATTTTGAATTTTAGATATTTAATTTTACATCTTAATTCTTAATTAAGTATATTATGATCATGGGTTTAGTTTAGATGTCAAAACAATTTCAAATCTAAACTACACTAGGTTTACATTTCAAACAAGGTGACATATAGCATTGTTTCAGATCTAAATTAAAATCACATATCATATATGAAAAATCAGATCTAAAAGTAATTAAGCATGTATCATATGCATGTAAAATTTAGATCTAAAAAAAGATCAAATATGATTGAAAACTATTTTCAAAAACTATTTATCAAAAATCAGATCTAGGTTTTTAGATCAATGATTTAAAATATCCATGCATCTCATACATGATTCAATAATTTTTAGATCTGAACAAAACAAAAATAAATCATTTAAATTAGATACTAACTTTTATATATAAGATAAAAATCAGATTAAATATGTCTCTTATGACGAATGATCCAATCTGAATACTACACATAAGGAATACAGATCTATGCATCTTATACATGATTTAATAATCTCAGATCTGAATAAAATATAAATAAATTATTTAAATTAGAAACTAACTTTCAGATCTAAGATTAAAATTAGATTAAATATGTTTAATTGAAATTGTGGCTCTGGTACCATTGTTAGATAGGGAAGGCCAGATTACATGCATGTATTTCAAAACTATTTTGAAATCACAATGGAATAAAATAGATTAACTATTTTTATCATTCATTAGATCAGATCTAAAATTTTTTCTCATATGGATCTAAGATATATGAAATCTAAAATTAATTTATGAGATCAGATCTCATACCTTATCGCGGGTGGAAGAGCTCTGCAGTTGATGATCAAAAACTTGACAGGTTCCTGGAGCCGGGCAAATACCCGGTCTCTACAGATATCCACACGAGATTGATTTAATCCAAGACTTATCTATCTCCTCAAGGTGATAGCTCCCTTGTAGAGAAGATATTTTGATGATTGGTTTGGTCTTCTTCAGATCTGAAAGACGATCTTCAGTCGAAGAAGTAGTGGAGGTAGAAGAAAGGCAGCAGCAGCGCAGCTTTCTTCCTCGGAGTCCCACACCTTGTACCAATAGAGTTTTCCCATCAAACTTGGAAGGGAGGATGACAAAAAGTCTCTCTCTCATTTTAGTGGTTGGCCAAATTTTGTTCTGATCTCAAAGCCCTCTAGAGGCATCCCAAAGGCAGATCCTTTTAAGGTGGTGCCTGATAGAGTTCTAATAGAGTCAAACTCTATCAAAAATTTAAATTAAATTTCAGATTCAAACCAAAACTTATCTCTATCCAAATGAGAGAATAAGTACTTGGCCAAGAGGTGGAAAAATATGAAAAACCTCACACAAATCTAAAATTTATGTGAGGAGAGAAGGGGCATGGACAATGGGTGGCGCATGGAAGAGTCCTTCACAAAAAGGACTCTAAGGTTTTGGATTGAGCCTCAAATCAAAAGTAATTTGGTTTAGACCCAAACACCTGATTGAACCTAATCTAATTAGGTCTCTAATCAGATTAAATTCTAATTCAATTAAGATTTAATTGAACCTAAATTCAAATCAAATCAGAAATTGATTTCATGTCAATTGAGTCATCTCTTAACTAGTCGAACCAAACCCAAATCAAGTCAAACTAAATCCAATTCAATTAGACTTGATCTAAAACTTATTTTTTAATTAAATTTAGTCTAATTAGTAATCAAATTACTAATTAATACTTTTATAATTTTTATATTGGGTTAATTATCAATCGTATTGATAATTATACCCTTAATGATTCATAATCATCGATCAATCATCGGATCAGACAAAAATTTTTTTTGTGTGTCTCCATAGGTTCTATTCTATCTAGTAGTAAGATACATTATGATCTTTATCGTAATATCATCGAAATACTTTTTGATAGATTGAAATAATTTCAACACTGTCCATTAAGAATCATCGATCATCAAGATAATACTCGTGGGTTCTACAATTTACTAGTGATACCTAACAGTATATAGTGACAAACCAATAGAATGAAAGTATGAATCTTTAGGTATAGTTATCATATGATTCAGTCTTTCTATTGAAAGTTCTGACTTGACGGAGGTCATGGATGACTCGTCAAATTCCATCGTTAGTTATATGCAAGATTGGCTCGACTTGAGTTCTCTTGTAAATCTCGTGAAAACTTCTTTTCAAAATTAACTTTTGCTTTGGCCAAAGACTTACTGAACTTAGTCTTGTGAATCACATAAGACTATACTTTTTCTACTAAGGTCGCTAGATTCTATCTAAGTGCATCCTACTCTTAACAGTGAACCTGAACCCACCATAGCCAATAGACACAGTAAGGATTCGAATGGCTAGGGATCAAGTAGCCATGCAGTCAAACTATAGCAGCCTCACTGCAAGTCAAAAGACTAGTCATACCATTGTAGCATTGAGAATACCATTGACGAGTGAGTAGACATCCAAATAATTTCTTATAATGGTCACTTTAGTGCAAGTTGTTCTCTAACAATCACCTGCATTATCACCATACTATAGACTCGAGACTCATCTACCTGTAAAGGAGGTGATCGTGCACCGATCTAACTGTATCAATCATTATCATCTGTGATGATCTTCTGATTGAGAGTATTTATAAATTAACCACTAATAATATATGTCTCAATTTTTCAACATCTTGAGAATATACAAAATTATCTTTATTAATTTTTAAGATAAATCATTGATACATAAATATGACTGAAAATAAGAATGCCCTTTATTAATAATAAAAGTTTTACAAGTTCAAATACAAGCCCTGAAAATACAAATGTGTCAGCCAACAATTGACTTTCTAGGGTACACATTTAACACATATCACCCTCCATCCTCTGGTGCACATCTCAAAGCATGAGATAGATTTTTTATAAAAAATATGGGGTAGAGAAAATATTGGAAAGGAGAAGGTCTTCATGCGTGCATGGTGAAGCCTCACATCTCTTCGCATTTGAAGAGTCCTTCTATAGATCAAAAACATTCAAAATAGAATGCCATCTTTTTGATAATATTTCATATTTGATCAGCTATTTTATTGATAATTATCTAGAATTTTTCAAAACTTATCAGGAGATCAATCGGATGCCAAAACACCTCCTCGCATGCGCGCACATGGTGATAAGAATTCACGTGAAGGGATGCAAGGAACACATCCTTCTGTGTGATTTTTGATTCCTTATTAGGTGTTCTACAATTAGAATTAAGTCTTCTATCCATATGGAAAATTATGGATTTTTTTATTTGAAAAGGGATGTGAAAACTTTCCTTCTCTGGTCACGCATGCAGGAAGAATGCTGAACCGACATATCATTGATAAGAGTCCTTTTGCTTAAAGGATCTCTTATCTCTGATATGCAGATCAAATAAGAGTTTTGGATGGATGTGTCCTTGCATTTGGGTGTCTCTCTGATGGCTATAAAAAGGCTTGCACGCTAGTTGTCTGAGGCATTCAGATCTGCTTTCCAATTTTTCTCCGTTGCTCTCCTTTCTTTCTTATAACCCATCTTAGTTTTATGATAAGGCTTTGGGATTTAAGACAAAGCCTAATCTAGTCCAAACAAGGGTTGGGAAGATCCTAAAGAAGAAGATTTAGAAGTCTAGAGAAGGTTCTAAGAGGATCGAGTTAGATTCATGAGAAACTTGACCGATACGAGGTTAGTCGAGTTCTAGGGGCTAGAACTCTTGAAGCAAGATTAAAGAGGAGCACTGTCTTTGGTCCAAATTTTATGTGGATCACCATTAGAGGGCGGACACTTGGACATCTCATGAAAACTAGGATGTGCACTATAGGCATTTTTCTTATCCAAGTTTAATTTAATTATACTTTGATTGTTATAGTCAAGGACTTCTGGGCATTAGAGTTTTCGATGCGCTAGGTGTTTTGAATGAAAATTGTAAACACCTAGCTCTTCTGCTGTGCCACTAAAACCCACCGTAGTATCAGAGTCTATCTTGATTTATATAATCAAAGGTTAGAATATTGTCTTGATTATGATCAAGCTTGGGTTTTTGGTTTGGTTCAAGTCTGGTCAATGGTTGAACCCAATTGAACATCCAAACCTTAGCATGCCTTAGAGATATGTTTAGATAAATGCATGATGTATGTATAAATTTTTTTTTGAGTAGCCTAGTACTTGAATTGGGGTTCATCACCATTCCGTTCGGTTACAAGAGCAAGTAGGGTTCAAAGATCCTCTCTTCCCATTCTATGGAGTACTCTTATGGCGTGTAGGGGTGCCATTGTGATGTCCCAAGAAGAAAAATAATGAAAAGAATATTTTATATTCATGCATATGATATGCTTAAGTTGTTATGTTATAATCATGTTGTATGATTATGATTTCATATCTTAGAGATATGATTAGATGACATGATTAGATGTTAAGTTTATAAAGATACAACTATAATAGTGCATTGTTATGATTGGTTGAATTAGGATGTGTATGAGATCATTAAAGTCCTCATAAAAATCATATTAAGTCGTAGTATTGTGAACTAGTAACTGATCTATTTCTTGAATCGATTAATTAATTGGTGTCTAAGGAGTATTTTAAGTATGGTGGTTCTTTAATTGGTTCTGTTTGCGGACCTGGTCAATTTTATTGGTGTCTAAGAAAGCAATTGGGGGATCCTCACTAATCTTAATACTTTTCAGATCAATTGGATTAGTTCAAATTTTGAATAAAGATTGCTCAATATTTTGAACACTACATATGCCTTCCTTCATGTCTAATCAATACCTTGTCAAAGATCGTAGTAGGTTTGTTGTGATATCCACAAGGCTTACTATGGAAGTTGATGTGGGGTTGCCTTGGTGCATATTATATACTTTATGATATATTTAGATATATTGCTTTGTTGTGAAATCCATAAGGATAATATTTTTCAAATATGACTGTATTAAAATAAAAGATCTGATTTAACTACAAAATACTATAATTTATTTTGATATCCATAAGGCTATAAGTGTTTTTAGAGGCAAGGATTATATTGAGAATTGTATGAGATGCAATTGGATAGTTTTTTTTACTTTAAACTCATTGAGATTTATTGTGATATCCATAAGACTTCACTAAAAAATTAGGATCTCAACCCCATTAAAAAACTAGATTAGAGTTTCTCATTTGCCACAGGAGAGGGTTATGGTATCCGATAAATAGTGGGATATATAACTAGTTAAAAGATCTCATCTAGTTATGTATATCAAACATGAGTGATCTGCTTTTACTATTATTCTTTATTTATATAGATTTAATACTATAATATGGCTTCTTTATTTTCACTATATGAAATCATGTTGATCGATCCAAACTATGTCGATTGGTTGAGGAATTTGCAAATTAGATTTGTACCAGAGAAGAACTTCGATATTCTGGATATTCCTAATCCTGGATTAGTCAGCAATAATGAGAAGGCAAAAAATGTCTCCATGGATATTATCTGTTCATTTTGTAACAAATTTGGGCATTAGGAGAATAATTGCAAGAATTATCTTGCAAGATTGAAGCAGGATGCAAGTATAGCACCAAAAGATGTGTACATGATACAGATCTACTTTTCATTGAGTGGCTCAGACCTGATACTTGGTTATTAGATACCGTCTGTGGATTACATATTTATAATTCATTACAGTAACTACAGAATATCAAAGATCTAAAAAGAGGTGATCTTGAGCTTTATGGCACAAGAGGAGAGCCTATTAGCATAGAGATTATGAAACCTGCATGCTTGATTTATCTTCGAGCAAAACTTTAGAATTAAAAAACTATTATTATATGCCAAAGGTCATTAGAAACATTATTTGTATACCTTTGTTATTAAAACAAGATTATGAAATAAGGCAACTAGAAAATGGATGCTCCATTTTCTTTTCTAATGAATTTTATGGTAGTGGTTATATTGATAATAATCTTTTAATTCTTACACTCAATAAAAATATTTTTGATATTGAAAGAAATATGAAAAAAAGAGAGAAGATGTGAATATCACATATCTCTAGCATTACCGTCTTGGTCATATTAGTGAGTCAAGGATAAAAAAGTTATACAAAGAAGAATTCTTTGATCCATATAATTATGAATTGTTGGAAACTTATAAATATTGTCTCATGGGTAAGATGACCAAGGCTCCATTCTCTGGACATGAAGAGAGGGCAAATGAGTTGCTAGCCCTTTTACATATAGATGTATATGGACCGATGACAACTCAGGCTAGAGGAGGATACTCCTATTTTATCACCTTTACGGATGATCTATCAAGATTCAGATATGTGTACCTTATGAAATGTAAATCCAAAATCTTTGATATGTTCAAAGAGTATCAAAGTATGGTCGAGAAATAAACTGAACAAAGTATCAAGCTTCTTCGATCTGATCGAAGAGGAGAATACTTATCCAATAATTTTTTTGATCATTTTAAAAGTAAAGGTATTCTTTCTGAATGAACTCCTTCTTATATACCCCAGTTAAATGGTGTAGCAGAAAGAAGAAGTCGCACTTTGATGGATATGGTGCGGTCCATGATATGTTTCACTAATCTTTCAATATCTTTCTGGAGATATACCCGAGAGACTACCGCATATATTTTAAATAGAGTGCCTTCAAAGTCTATTGTGAGCACACCACATGAAATATAGAAGGGAAAGAAGCAAATCTTATCTTAAGATTTGAGACTATCTTGCTTATGTCAAAAATATCTTTAGACAAAGCTTAGTGCTAGATCAGATAGATATAGGTTTGTAGGGTATCTTAAAGAAACTAATGGATACTACTTCTA
This sequence comes from Elaeis guineensis, assembly GCF_000442705.2. Taxonomy (NCBI): domain Eukaryota; kingdom Viridiplantae; phylum Streptophyta; class Magnoliopsida; order Arecales; family Arecaceae; genus Elaeis; species Elaeis guineensis. The sequence goes on from NW_027332424.1 coordinate 15,806,645, forward strand.
CCACCCTATTGAATAAAAGATATTTGTTAGTAGGCATACCACTTTCTTGAAAAATGAATTCATCCAAGAAGGAGGCAGTAGGAGGAATATTGAACTTACAAAAGTTTAGAATCTACAAATTGATCTAGAAAAACCTGTGGTTGAACCACAAGAAGATTCTCAATCAGAAGAATCCAAGGATGAGGTACATCCATAATATACACCTCCTTTTCGAAGGTCAGATAGAGTGCATCAAGCACCTCTGAGATATGGTTTTATCACTGAGAGTGATAATTCGATCAACATCATCCATGATGATGATCCACTGATCTATTCAGAAGCTGTCATGTGTAGAGACTCAAACAGATGGCTGGAAGCCATGAAATTTGAGATGGACTCAATATACACCAACCAAGTGTGGACCTTGATTGATGCACCTGAGGATATGACCCCAATAGGGTCAAGTGGATCTTCAAGAAGAAGATCGGAGCAGATGGCCAAATAGAAACCTATAAAGCTAGGTTGGTGGTGAAGGGTTTCAAACAAAGGCAAAGAATTGATTATGATGAAATCTTCTCACCAGTGGCTATGCTTAAGTCCATCAGGATTTTGCTTACTATAGCAGTATACTATGACAATGAGATCTGATAGATGGATATCAATATTGCTTTCCTCAATGGTAATCTTAAGGAAGAGGTCTATATGACTCAGCCAGAGAAATTTATCTCAAGTGAGAGGGCAAATTAAGTATGCAAGCTAAAGAAATCCATCTATGGATTGAAGCAAGTTTCGAGGAGCTGGAGCATCCAATTTGATATGACAGTCAAAAAGTTTGATTTTATTAAAAATAAAGATAAACTATGTATGTATAAGAAGACAAGTGGGAATGCTGTTATCTTCTTGGTTCGATATGTTGATGACATACTACTCATTGAGAATGATATCCCAATAATGTAATCGATCAAGACTTTGCTATTGAATAAGTTTTTCATGAAAGACTTGGGTGAGGCATCCTATATACTAGGTATAAAGATCTATAGAGATATATCTTAAAGGATGATAGGCTTATCCCAGTCACGGTACATAGATCTCATATTAAAGAGATTTAATATAGAGCCAAGTAAGAGAGGTTACCTGCCTGCAAATCATGGTATATTACTCTCTAAGAAAATATATCCTAAGATACAAGAAGAGAGAAAGAGGATGAATAAAATCCCATATGCTTTGACTGTAGGATCAATTATGTATGCCATGCTATGTACTAGACCTGATGTAGCTTATGCTTTATGCATAGCTAATAGATTTCAGGCTGATCTAAGGAAGAATCATTGAAAAGCTATGAAAAATATTTTGAAATACCTAAGAAGGATTAAAAGATATTTTTCTCATATATGGAGGAAGATCAGAGTTGAAACTAGAGGGATATACAAATTCTAGTTTTCAATTTGATCCAAATGATAGCAAGTCAATATCAAGGTATGTGTTTATCCTAAATAGTAGAGCAGTAAGTTAAAAAATTTCAAGCAGCAAACAGTAGCTGACTCAACCATTGAGGCAGAGTACATCGCTGCTAGTGAAGTCGCTAAGGAAGCTGTCTGGATGAAGAAGTTCATCATGGAATTAGGAGTCGTTCCTGAGATTGAAAGATCGGTGCCACTCTATTGTGATAATACTGGAGCCATTATTTAAGCTAAGGAACCTAGGTCTCATCAAAGATCCAAGTACATCCTCAAATGCTTCCACTTTGTTCGAAAAATTATAGAGAGACAAGATGTTATCCTTGTGCGAGTTGATATAAAGAACAATATAGCAGACCTATTTACTAAAGCCATACCACAGTAGCTATTTGATCACCATCTTGATTGTATGGGATTGAAATATAAAGGCGATTGACTTTAGTGTGAGTGAGAGATTGAAAGAAGAGTGTCCTATAAGCAATCGCAAGTATGTTTTGATGAGATTTTTTTTTATATTTTTCTGACTCATGTAATGATATTTATTATTTGATAATATTATAAAGTATTAATTCATCATTTTAGCTGCATCTTATTATATCTAATATTATGATGAATGTCAAAGATTAGGGCAATAATTTTAGGAGATATGAATGTGTCATGCTAGTGAGACCTAAAATCTTAAAATCTTAATCTTAAATATTTTTAGTCATAGAAGTATTGAGTCAGAAATCAATGTTTCGAAAAGACTGACACATCCTATGTATACTCGACGGAGAGGGTGGCAGATCTCACTAGCCACTTGTGTGGGACACTAATACAAGGATGTGGGTGCTCATTTGAAAATGAGTCAACTGTATTGACTCGATGAAAGAGAACATCTTATGAAAACCTTACTTGCTTGTCAAAGATAGTTCTCTATGTAGTTGTGCAAGTGATCTTTAGACTTGAGATCATCATAGAATCTTATACACATGAACTTATATTTTGGTTCATACCCAGATATGACATTAAGATATATACGGAATATTCTGGATATGGTGGAGTGTGTATGAAGGTTATGAGTAGGTCAACAGAAAATCGATCACTTCTAGTAAGAGGAGATCGCATCCTGTGAATTCTCATCTCTAGATGACTCGAAAAAAATCTTTTGACCAAAAATAAAAAGAAGATTAGAAAGAGTTTCTAATGCTTCATCATTTGAGTCATCATTGGTTAATTGAGAATTGATATAAATATGTGTTTGAGTTTGACATAATTCCATACTCATGAACATATTCAGGATACAGAGATGATCGAAGGATTGAATTGCACGTTAACTTGCCACTGAAGGATATATTTGATATTTCTATAAAATTTTATATCTTCTGGATAGTTATGATATATTGCTATATATCAATCTTGACTTGTTGGTTTGATCAAATTAAAGAGTTTAATTTGATCATCAATTTGAAAGAATTCTAATTGTTGAACTCGGGTTAGCTCGATTGGACCTAAATCGGTTAGATTAGAATCTAATCAAATTCAATCAATTTACATTCAAACCTATTATTGGCTAGATGCGGAACCCAATGGGTCACACACATATAAAAATTGATCAATGACCCTTTTTATAAGGTTGGTTAGAATTTTGGATCCAATCAGGGTTCTCAGTAAGCATGCTAGCACATGTGGAAACTCTAGCTCTTTGGGAGATCAATTTGGTCTCATGCCTTGCTTATTTGCTAATCTAATTTGGTGAGCAATTGGGTAGGTCGTGCCACCTAGAACCAGCCCAAAAGGTGGTGCCACATCTCAAGTTAATAGCAAAAATGAAGTATCCTCTTAGATGAGGACTCTTGGCATTAAAATAATAGGTCTTGTGCGTGTGTTGGCATGAGCAGAAGGAGGAGTCCTTCTACCTTGGGATTCAGATATGTGTGGTAGCCCATATCACCCTTCATCATCTAGGGCACATCTCAAAGCATGAGATGGATTTTTTCTAAAAAATATGGGGTGGAGAAAAAATTGGAAAGGAGAAGGTCTTTGCACATGTGCTATGAATTTTGCATCTCTTTGCATTTTGAAGAGTCCTTCTGTAGATCAAAAATGTTTAAAATGGAATACCACCTTTCTGATAATATTTTACATTTGATCAGCTATTTTATGGATAATTATCTGAAATTTTTTCAAACTTATCAGAAGATCACTCGGATGCCAAAACACCTCCTCACGCGCGCACACACGGTGATAAGAATTTGCATGAAGGGATGTGAGGAACACATCCTTCCATGGGATTTTTGATTCCTTATCTAGTGTTCTAGAATTAAAATTAAGTCTTCTATCCATGTGGAAAATTGTGGATTTTCTGATTTGAGAAGGGATGCAAAAACATCCCTTCTCTAGTCACGTGTGCAGGAAGAATGCTAAACCGGCATATCATTGATAAGAGTCCTTTTGCTTGAAGGATCTCTTATCTCTGATATGCAGATCAGATAAGATTTTGGATGGGATGTATCTTTGCATTTGGGCATCCCTCTAATGGCTAAAAAAGGGCTGTGCACTGGTTGTCCCAAGCATTCAAATCTACTTTCCAATTCCTCTCTATTGCTCTACTTTCTTTCTTACAACCCATCTTAGTTTTAGGACAAGGCTTTGGGATTTAAGACAAAGCTTAATCTGGTCTAGACAAAGGTTGGAAAGGTCCTAAAGAAAGAGATCCAGAAGTCTAGAGGAGATTCTAACAGGGTCAAGTTAGGTTCTTAGAGAAATCTGACCGATACGAGGCTAGTTGAGTTCTATGGGCTAGAACTCTTGAAGCAAGATGAAGGAGTGCTGTCTTTGATCCAAATTCCGTGTGGATCATCGTTGGAGGTGGATACTTGGACACCTCATGAAAACTGAAATTAGTGCTATAGGTATTCTTCTTTTTCAAGTTCAATTTAACTGTATTTTGATTGTTATAGTCTAGGATTTTTGAGCATTAAGGTTTTCGATGTGCTAGATATTTTGAATGAAAATTTTAAACACCTAACCCTTCTGCTATGCCACCGAAATCCAACACCCTATAGGTTCTATTATATCTAGCAGTGAGATATATTATGATCTCCATCATAATATCATTATAATTCCTTTCGATGGATTGGAACAATTCCAACTCTATCCTTCGAGGGTCGTCGATCATCAAGATGACACCCGATGAGTCCCACAATCCATCAGTGACACCTAGTAGTATATAGTGGTAACCAAGTAGAGTGAAAGTATGCACCCTAGGTGCAGTTATCATATGATTCAATTTTTCTATCATGAGTCCTGACTTGATAGAGGTCAAGAAGAACTCGTCAGACTCCATTGCCAGTCATATGCTAGATTGGCTTGACTTGAGTTCACTTATAAATCCCATGAAAACTTTTCTTAGTATTCATACTTGCTTTGACCAAAGTCTTTCTGAACTCAATCTCACAAATTGCATAGAATTTTTTCTTATCTACCAAGATCGATAGATTCCATCTAGGTGCATCCTACTCCTAATAGTGAACCTGAACCTACTGTAGCCAACATATACCGCAAGAACTTGAATAGTTGGGGACCAAAAAAATATACAGTCAAACTCAGTAGTCTCAGTGTGAATAGTCGATAACACCATAGGTTAAAAGATCACTCACACCACTGCAGCATCGAGACAACCACTGACGATTGAGTAGACATTCAAGTAATTTTTCATATTGATCACGCTCAGTGTAAATTATTCTCTAACAACCACCTATACTCTCATCCTAGTGCCCCCTATACTGTAGATCCGAGACTTATTTACCTAGAAGGAAGGTGATCCATGTACCGATCTTAAATAGATTTATCACTATCCTTCATAACGATCCTTTGATCGAAAGTATTTAGAAACTAACCACTAATAATGGATGTCTTAAATTCTCAACACCTAAAAAATATACAAAATCATCTTTATTAATTTTTAGGATAAATCATGAACACATAAATATGATTGAAATAAAAATATCATTTATTAATAATAAAAGTGTTATAAGTATAAAGTTAAATCCTAAAATTATAAAATATGTCAGCCAATAATTGACTTCTAGGGCACTCATCTAACAAACTCTCATTTGACCTCAAGCTAATTGGCCATATACCTAAGGCCCATCTTCTCAAGGTGAGCTTCAACCTTCTATTGGCTGAGAGGCTTGGTCAGTAGGTCTGCTACATTCTGCATGGAGTTGACTCTCTATACATCGATGAATATTTTTTCAAGATATTCATATATGATGTAGAATCGTCGCTCTATATGCTTGGACTTTTGGTGAGATCTAAGCTCCTTAGTAAGGACTATAGTGCCATTATTATCGCAGTGTAGTGTAATGGCATCTGATGGCATCACATCTAGCTCCACAATAAACTTTTTGAATTAGAAAGCTTCCTTAGTAGCTTCAAAGGTGGTGAGGTATTGGGAATAGTGTCCCAAAGCCAATCGTCAGCCTGTTGATGGTTGTGCTCTTTTTTATATTAGTATATGAATTATAAATAAATAAAAATTATTTTGGTATTTTTCATCACAAATTGTTTCATCTTCTAATGAACTCCTGTGTTGTGGTGAAGTCTTTAGGACTATTTAGACTCGACAAAAGAGGATTTGTCGTTTAGTCCTTAAACTAGTTCGCGACCAAATGATACGTTGTTACTAAGGATAACAATGTTTATCAAGCATAGGTCATTGTGTGCCACATGGGTTGGTTGTCCTCTTAACCAAGGAGTGTGGAGACACTGGTATGACATACAAGTGAGATATAAGGGTACACCTGCACTGAACTTGACCGACTCCAGAGCTTTTTCTGCTGTCAAGATTTGCTCTGATGGGATATGGGTATAACTATCCCTCCGACCTAAGACTGCCATAGTGACTTGCAAGCAACTCACTGCACTTAGGCACTGGACTACCTGAATTTCTAATTCAATGATGGAAGGCTACTGGGTGTAGTCAAGTACTTGACTTGTCGGTACATGTGTCAAGATGGGATTGACCACTCTAGTTTAAGAAGCTGTGTACAGTCGTGTTTCAATTTAGCAAAACCTTAGCTAGGGTAGTCCTAGTGAAGAGTCACATGACTGTTTGAGTTGAGCATGATTTGGATGATCTGATCAGGGTTGACAGTTTAACCCTGAGTCATCCTATACACAGGGGTCAAAAGGGATGAATTATATAATAACCATATTCGCATAGGTTCTGAATATTGCGATTGCGACTATTCGACCTATCCGAACATCGGGTACCATTGCTAGATGGTCACTTCGATTAGTATAAGAATTGGTTCCTGTGCTACCGGCTTAGGTTCGAACCTGCGGGGTCACACACATTAGAGGTTCCTATCTGATCTGATGGTTGGTGAAGAGTCCCACTGGATTGGGACTCTTTGACCAAGAGTCCTAATACTTGGGGACTCTGAGTCCTACATGTCTGGGGACTCTGTGATCGAGAATCAGGATTATCTGATCATGAGTTCCACACATTTTGGGTACCGAGATCAAGACTCCCACTGGTTTGGGACTCTTCGATCAGGATTTTATATCGATGGACTTTGATGCCCGATTGCCCATCGAATTTGGACTCAATATTTATGAGAGATTTAATTAGTGATTTGATCACTAATTAACTTAATTTGATTGAGTAATTATTTTTTGATCAAGTTTAATTGAATTAGATTCAGTTGGGTTTGACCTGATTAGGTTAAGAGTTGACCTAATCGCCAAGATGGTTTGGTCCCTGATCTGATTAGGGGTTGGGCTTAGTCAATTTCTGATTTGATTAGAATTTTATTAAGCCTAATTGTGTTGGGTTTAACTTAGTCTAATTGTGCCAACCTATTTTGATAAGGTTGGTTCAATTAGGTTTGAAACCACTTGACTTATCTCCCTGTGCCACCTCACCTCACCTGCACCTATTTGAATTCACGAGAAATGAGTTCTCATGAATTTTCTCCCATGCAGAAGCCTTCCCACGCCCCTCCTATGTGCACAATCTGAGTGGATAAAGATGGTTGGTTTCAAATTCAAATGAAGTTTGAATTTGAATGGACAACTAATCCCATGCGCCACCTTATCCACTTGTGCGCCACTTTCTCCACATGAGAAAAAGTTTCTCGTGTAAACTCTCCATGCACAAAGAAGCCCACACCTCTCCCTTCTCATGCCTTAAGTGGATAAGGATAAGTTAGTTGGCATTTGAATTCAAATTCGATTTGAATTCAAGTGAGCAACCACCTAGCTTTATCCTCTCATGTGATAAAGACACGGTTGCACTATTTTAAAAGAAAAAATGAAGATGGGGCATGCACACAATTTTAATCTGAGAGAGAAGGCTGTGTAAGAAGGCCTTGTGTGTGAGATAAAAGTTCAAAAAATTTTCAAGAGAAAAGAAAAGAAAGAAAGTGGGTGCAGAGTTTTCTTAAAGTATCGTAGGGTTTCTGCCTAGGGTTTGGGAAGTGAGAAAGTGAGCTACGAGTGTCGTGAGCCCACTAAATTTTAGAGAGAGCTTCATCAACCTCTCAAGTATCTCTGCTAATGATCCAGAGCATTTAAAGAGTCAGCAGACATCGATCGAAGGAGTTCGATCAGCATCAACCGTCGAAAGGGTTCTGCAACGAACTAGCATTTGTGAGGAGCCGATCAGATCGAGAGCTTCGTGTGGATGATTCACAGAGGCCAGACATATTGTGTGGCTACATTGCGATGATCAACCTTCCCGATGATGATCAGATTATGGCGATCGACTACCTGCATGAAGGTAATGTGTTCTGAGCACATAACAGTAAAATATTTACTGTAGAGAATTCAAAATTTTAAATTTAAATGCATGCTATATATATTATATTTAGATTCTTATGTAGAATTAATACATATTAATTAATTAGATTAATTAATAATTTTTACTGTAAAATTATAATTTTGAAAAAATTTTAAAATTACCATTTTACCCCTACACTGAAATTCACTTCAAATCGATATCAGAGTAGGTTCTAAAATATGATATACATTTGCATACATAGATTAAGTAGTAATCTAAAAGTTTAAATTTAAAATTTAAAATTCAAAATTTGAAATTTGAAATTTAAAATTCAAAATTCAAAATTTGAAATTCAAAATTTGAAATTTATTTGAAATTTTAAATTCAAAATTCAAAATTTAAAATTTAAAATTTGAAATTCAAAAATTTGAAATTTAAAATTTATTTGAAATTTGAAATTCAAATTTTAAAATTTAAAATTTGAAATTTAAAATTTAAATTTTAAAATTGATATATTTAGATATACTTGATCCAAGTAGCAAGTAGTCTAATTGGGTTGGTTGCCATGGTCGTCCGGTCATAGGAGAAAAGTAGGATTTAATGGCCCTCTCCTCCCATTCGATGGGGTTCTCCTATGGCGGTAGGGGTGACAATGCGATTATATCCCATGCAGATGAAGTAGTGAAAGGATTTAATTGTAAATGTTCAATTATAAAATTTATAATGAATGTGTTAGATTAGATCTAAAGGAATATTCATGATTTATTTTGATTGAGTTATTTTTGGTTATGTAATTAGCAATAGAATTGCTATTTATGAAATGTGCTGATCAGTTTGTGAAATGAGTCAACACATTTGGTGAATAGAAAATAAAACCTTTCAAATTTAAAATTTATTTTCGAAATACCAAACCCTGATCCATCAGCCCAAATACTTAATTAAAAGAATTAAGTGTTGTCTAGTTGGTCTAGAATTGTGAATTAAGACCTAAGATAATTGCATAAACTGTGGGTTAGATGGATTAGGTCCATAATTGGATTAGACCTAAGGTTAGCTTAAAAAAATGGACTAAATTAGAGTAATTGATCAAATCTAATCAAAAGTTGAATTAGATTAGGTCAAAGACACTCTAGACTCAACTCCAATAGTTGTAGTTGAATAGATCCATGTCTTTAACTAGACCAAGATGGACTTAATTCATGGCTATATGGTGGAACCCTATTTACTAAGTTGATCAAATTAAAACTAATGAATCGGTTGGTGTCTAAGGTAAGTTCGGCAGTCTGACCAGTGGTTTTTAAGTGGGAGCTACTCACATTGATTCGATCTCTGACAAGTTAATGGCATATCCTCACCACTGATCTCACTTACCTGGCCAACCTGGTGAGTTAGGTTTTGATTAGATCACTTGGTAATTAGGGCTCACCCATGTCATTAGATAAATCAGTGCGACTGATTTAGGTGCTCCTAATGCCAGCTTTAATTAAATCCTTTTTAATCTGACTTGGTGAAGTCAGTGGGAGGATTGAAATTGGCTGGTCAATTTTTTTTCTTCTATCCTTTAATAAAATCCTCAAAAATTATTAGGTCCCTAAAAATGATTAAGTTATAGTGATAACTAAGTCATAGCCTCCCATTAAGTGAGTGATAATGAGTCCATTAGTTTAATAATCACTGGAGGCCCAAAGACCTGGTGCTTATTGACTAATGGAATTATCATTCATAATATGATAATTTGGTTGAGTCTTTTTGATGGTGGTCGATTGGCCAGCCAATGTCGGGCCTGATCATTTATTGGTCCGATTCACCAAATTAAGTCATATTAATGGTTGGATCTAATCAAATCTTTTCAGTGGAGGTCAAAGCCTACTGATTAGGTTCTGGGGTAAAACCAATTACTAGAAGTTGTTTAGAGAAACAACTGGTTATGAACCTACTCATAGATGCACATGGGTTGACCAACCAAAGTTGGGCTCGTGTGTAGTCTATGTGGATTCTAGTACCCACTAAGGAATTAAAGTAATTCTTCGAATTGGAGGTTGAGGCTACCAGTTCGTAAAAATACTGAGAGAAACTTTAGACTAAAGTCCAATTCTTTAGTATTAATAATTTATATCCTAATAAAGTGCTGATTTTTCTTTATGCAGCTATGGCCACTATTCTATCACTCCGGTCATTATTAGATAATGACAAGCTCATGGGATCTAATTTCGATAGCTGATATCAAAAATTGAAAATCATCCTTAAGCATGAGTGGATCCTTTATGTAGTAACGGATCCGACACCTGAGGAGCCAGCCCCGAACACTAGAGGGACGGTCCGAGATACTTACCAGAAGTGGCTCAACAACCACACCACCGTTCGGTGCATAATGCTAGCGGCAATGAATGATGAGTTTAGCTGTAGGTTCGAGAATGCTTAGCCGCAGGAGATGCTTCAAATGTTGAACGACTCCTTTGGCACACCTAACGACGTTGAAAGTACAAAACTAGTTGTGCCATTTTTAATGCTCGGATGAGGGATGGGGCCTCAGTCACTGATCATGTACTGTACATGATCGAAATGATTGAGCGCCTAAGTAAACTGAGCTTTTCCTTGCACGAGCAGCTCGGTAAGGATACGATCCTTAATTCTTTGTCCAAGTCCTTCCTCCCTTCCTTACTCATTTTCGGATGACAAAGCCTGCAGTGAACTACCACGGCTTGTTGGGGTTGCTGCAGAACTTTGAGAAGAACCACCAGCTCCATAAGGAGTCGGTGAATGTTGTGGGAGGGTCTTCTTCTGGTCGTCGACCCTTTAAGAAAGGGAAGAAGAACAAGAAGAAGAATAACAAGAAGGTACAGCCGCATGCTGGGATGTCTGCACAAGATCAGATCAAGAAGCACAAGCCTGACTTGAGCTAGACAGAGTGCTTCTTTTGCAAGAAGCAGGGGCACTGGAAGAGGAACTGTCCTCTATACATTGCCTCCCTGGATCTGAACAGGCCGAAGAAGAAGCAAGGTAATTATATGATAACGCCTTGCAACTTTTCTATTTGTGATACTACTGCCTGGGTATTGGATACCGAAATCCCTTATCATATCTGTAATTCGATGCAGGGTCTGCAGGTCAGTAGGAGATTTGATGAAGGCGAGAGGTTCCTAAACGTTGGAGATGGAAGCAAAGTTTCAGTTCTAGCTTTAGGAATATGAACCTTGTAATCAACTCTCGTAATGTAATTCTGAGTGAATGTCACTATTGTCCAAATTTTTTATTAAATATTATTTCTATAGGCCTTTTGGCCATGTATAGTTATGAATTTTTAATAAAAAAATTATTTACAATATCATTTTGAATGGTGTTATAATGTTTGTTGGATAACTAAATAATAAAATTTACTTACTATCATAGCCTATTAATGTGGTTCAAACCTCCGATAAACACCCTAGAATGGACGATATGTCAGAAGTCTACCTTTGGCACTGTAGGCTAGGTCATATCAGTAAGAACAGGATAAACAGGTTGGCTCAAGAAGAATTCTTGAAGTTGGTGATTGTGAATCACTTCCAACCTGTGAGTCCTGTCTTCTTGGGAAGATGACCAAATCACCTTTTATTAAAAAAGGTGAGCGAGCCAGTGAACTCTTGGGTCTGGTACATTCTGATGTATGTGGACCCATGAGCTCAAGTGCAAGAGATGGATATTTTTACTTCATAACCTTCATAGATGACCTATCGAGGTATGGGTATGTCTACCTAATGAAGCATAAGTCAGAGTCGTTTGAAATGTTCAAACTATTCTGAAATGAGGTAGAAAAACAAACTGGGAAGTGTATTAAAATTCTTCGATCTGATCGAGCAGGTGAATACATTTTCAATGAGTTTCTGACATATCTTGGGGAGAATGGGATTCTCTCTCAATGGACTCCTCTTGGAACACCACAGCATAATGATGTGTCTGAAAGGAGGAATCGGACCTTGTTGGATATGGTTCGATCCATGATGGGGTTTGTTGGTCTGTCGATCTTCCTCTGGGGATATGCGCTCGAATCGACTTGTTACCTTCTAAATAGGGTTCCGAGTAAGTCTGTAACCAAAATGCCATATGAGATATGGATAGGACGTAAGCCAGTACTCTCACATCTTAGGATTTGGGAGTGTCCGGCTTATGTTAAACGTTTAATTATGGATAAGCTTGGACCTAGGTTTGACAAGTGTTATTTCATAGGGTACCCAAAAGAGACCAAAGGGTATTATTTCTACTTTGCTGATGAGCAAAAGGTGTTTGTCAGCCTTAAGGCAATCTTTTTGGAAAAGGAGTTCCTTGGTGAAGGGACTGTTGCCTCTAAGGTCGAACTTGAGGAAGTTCGACAGGTGGAAAAACTGACACAAGTTGCTGAACCTGAACCGGATTTGGTTAGATCAGATCCGGAGCCCATTGTTCCTGCACCCTTAAGGCGGTCTGGTAGAGTACCACGTCAACCGGATAGATACTATGGTTTCTTGGTCCGGGATGTCGATCTTGTCGAACTTGATGAAAATGATGAGGATCTGATCACCTACATGGATGCAATGCAGAGATCTGACTCTGAGAAATGGCTAGAGGCTATGAAATCCGAAATGAAGTCCATGAAGGTCAACGATGTATGGACATTGGTTGACCCACCCGAAGGAGTAAAACTCATAAGGTGTAAATGGATCTTCAAGAGGAAGAGGGGTGCAGACGAAAAGGTGGAGACCTATAAAGCCCATCTGGTTGCCAAGGGATATCGTCAACATTATGGTATAGACTATGACGAAATATTTTCTCCTATGGCAATGCTCAAATCCATTCGGATTATGCTTGCGATAGCTGCCCATCTGGATATAAAATCTGGCAGATGGATGTGAAGACAGCTTTCCTAAATGGAGAGCTGGACAAAGAGGTGTATATGATACAACCTGAAGGGTTCACATCCACAGATGAGTCTAAGGTGTGCAGGCTACAGAGGTCCATTTATGGACTTAAGCAGGCATCCCGGAGTTGGAACATACGTTTTGATAGGACGATCAAGACGTATGGCTTTGTTAAGAACAGAGAAGAGCCTTGCATTTATAAGTGGGCTAATGATTTAGTAGTGGTATTTCTTGTATTGTATGTGGATGATATTCTCTTAATCGAGAATGATGTCCCTGTATTACAAGGAATAAAGATTTGGCTGTCGTCACAGTTCTCCATGAAGGATTTGGGAGAAGTTTTCTACATCCTAGGATGAGGATCTATAGGATAGATCAAAAGGTTACTTGACTTATTCCAGTCCATGTACATTGATACTATGCTGAAGAGGTTCAGCATGGAGAATTTCAAGAAAGGCGATCTACCGATAGGCCATGGAATTTCTCTCTCGAAGAGAGATTATCCGACAACACCTCAAGAGAGAGAGCGTATGGGTAGAATTCCATATGCTTCGACAGTGAAATCTATCATGTACGCCATGATATGTACAAGACCAGATGTGGCATACTCACTAGGGGTAGTGAGTAGATACCAATCTGATCCAGGGGAGAATCACTGGAAGGTTGTTAAAACCATCTTGAAGTATTTAAGAAATATTAAGGACCAGTGGCTTGTTTATGGTGAATCGGACTTGAGACTTATGGGGTTTACAGACTCTAGTTTCCAATCTGATCACGATGACAGCAAGAGTGTGTCAGAATTTATTTTTACCCTTAATGATGGGGCTGTCTGCTGGAAGAGTTTCAAGCAGCACACTGTGGCTGATTCAGTTTGTGAGACAGAGTATGTCGCTGCATCAGATGCTGCCAAAGAAGCGGTGTGGCTGAGAAAATTCTCATCGAGCTCAGAGTAGCACCCTCCCTTGTTGGTCCAGTTCTGCTCTACTGTGATAGCTCTGGAGCCATTACTCAGGCGAAGGAACCAAAGGCACACCAGCGGACGAAGCATATTCTACGCCGCTACCATCTCATCCGAAAAATCATGGATCGAGGTGACGTTGACCTTCAAAAGATCGATGGAAAGGAGAACCTGACCAACCCATTCACTAAAGCCATTGTGGTGAAGGAGTTCGATGACTTCAAGTCGAAGATGGGTATTAGATACTGCACCAATTGGCTTTAGGCCAAGTGGAAGATTGTTGGGAATAGTGTTCCAAAGCCAATCGTCAGCCTGTTGACAGTTGTGCTCTTTCTTGTATTAATATATGAATTATAAATAAATAAAAGTTATTTTGATATTTTTCATCACAAATTATTTCATCTTCTAATGAACTCTGTGTTGTGGTGAAGTCCTTAGGACTATTTAGACTCGACAAAAGAGGATTTATCGTTTAGTCCTTAAACCAGTTCGCGACCAAATGATACGTTGTTACTAAGGACAATAACATTTATCAAGCAAGGTCGTTGTGTGCCATATGGGTTGGTTGTCCTCTTAACCAAGGAGTGTGGAGACACTGGTATGGCATATAGGTGAGATGTAAGGGTACATCTGTGCTGAATGTGACCGACTCTGGAGCTTTTTTTGCTGTCAAGATTTGCTCCGATGGATATGGGTATAACTATCCCTCCGACCTGAGACTGCCACAGTGACTTGCAAGCAACTCACTGCACTTAGGCACTGGACTACCTGAATTTCTAATTCAGTGACGGAAGGCTGCTGGGTGTAGTCAAGTACTTGACTTGTCGGTGCGTGTGTCAAGATGGGATTGACCACTCCAGTTTAAGGAGCTGTGTACAATCGTGTTTCAATTTAGCAAAACTTTGGTCAGGATAGTCCTAGTGAAGAGTCACAGGACTGTTTGAGTTGAGCACGATTCGGATGATCTGATCAGGGTTGACAGTTTAACCCTGAGTCGTCCTATACACAGGGGTCAAAAGGGATGAATTATACAGTAACCATATTCGCGTAGGTTCTGAATGTTGCGATTGTGACTATTCGACCTATCCGAATGTCAAGTACCATTGCTAGATGGTCACTTCGATTAGTACAGGAATTGATTTCTGTGCTACCGACTTAGGTTTGAATCTGTGGGGTCACACACATTAGAGGTTCCTATCTGATTTGATGGCTGGTGAAGAGTCCCACTAGATTGGGACTCTTCAACCAAGAGTCCTAATACTTGGGGACTTTGAGTCCTACGTATTTGAGACTCTGTGATCGAGAATCAAAATTCTCTGATCATGAGTTCCACATATTTGGGTACGAGGACAAGAGTCCCACTGGTTTGGAACTCTTCGATCAGGGTTTCATATCGATGGACTTTGATACCCGATTGTCCATCGAATTTGGACTCAGATTTATGAGAGATTTAATTAGTGATTTGATCATTAATTAACTCAATTTGATTGAGTAATTATTTTTGGATCAAGTCCAATTTAATTGGATTCAGTTGGGTTTGACCGGATTAGGTTAAGAGTTGACCTAATCGTCGAGGTGTTTGGTCTCTGATCTGATCAGGGATTGGGCTTAATCAATTCTTGATTTGATTAGAATTTTATTGAGCTTAATTAAGTCTAATTGTGTTGGGTTTAACTTAGTCTAGTTGTGCCTAACCTATTTTGATAGGTTGGTTCAATTAGGTTTGAAACCACCTTGACTTATCTCCCTGCGCCACCACACCTCACCTGCGTCTATTTGAATTCACGAGAAATGAGTTCTCATGAATTTTTTCCCATGCAGAAGCCTTCCCACACCCCTCCTGTGTGTGCAATCTGAGTGGATAAAGATGGTTTGTTGGCCATTCAAATTCAAATGAAGTTTGAATTTGAATGGACAACTAATCCCATGCACCACCTTATCCACTTGTGCGCCACTTCCTCCACACGAGAAAAAGTTTCTCATGTAAACTCTCTATGCACAAAGAAGCCCACGCCCCTCCCTTCTCACACCTTGGGTGGATAAGGATAAGTTGGTTGGCATTTGAATTCAAATTCGATTTGAATTCAAGTGAGCAACCACCTAGCTTTATCCTCTCACATGATAAAGACACGGTTGCACTATTTTAAAAGAAAAATGAAGATGGGGCGTGCACACAATTTTAATCTGAGAGAGAAGGCTGCGTGAGAAGGCCTTGTGCATGAAATAAAAGTTCAAAAAACTTTCAAGAGAAAAGAAAAGAAAGAAAGTGGGCGCAGGGTTTTCTCAGAGTACCCTAGGGTTTCTACCTAGGGTTCAGGAAGTGAGAAAGTGAGCTATGAGTGTCGTGAGCCCACCAAATTTAGGAAGAGCTTCATCAATCTCTCAAGTATCTCTGCTGATAATTTAGAGCATCTAAAGAGTCAGCAGACACCGATCGAAGGAGTTTGATCAGCATCAGTCGTCGAAAGGGTTCTGCAACGAACTAGCATTCATGAGGAGCCAATTAGACTGAAAGCTTCGTGTGGATGATCTACAGAGGCCAGACATTCTGTGTGACTATATTGTGATGATCAGACCTTCCTGATGGTGATCAGATTACGGTGATCGACTACCTGCATGAAGGTAATATGTTCTGAACACATAACAGTAAAATATTTACTGTAGAGAATTTGAAATTTTAAATTTAAATGCATGCTATGTATATCATATTTAGATCCTTGTGTAGGGTTAATACATGTTAATTAATTAGATTAATTAATAATTTTCACTATAAAATTATAATTTTGAAAAAAAATTAAAATTACTGTTTTACCCCTGCATTGAAATTCACTTCATGAGGTACTTGACTCCATAGTCAAATATGTAATGACCGACTGCTTGAAACTTTTTCAGCTAATCGATCTTTTGTTACACAAAAAAATATATCTCGATGTAGACTTTCTATCATCGACATCAGTCATGAAGTCTGAATCAATGTATGTTGGTTCTAGTTACACAGTAGAATATAAATTTTAAAAATTTTTAAACATGCAAATCGAAAGCTTTAATAATTAAAACTATTAAACCCAAACCCAAACCCTAGAATCACCTTGTAGATATTGAACAAAATAAAATTCAAGCATACAAAGAAATAGAAACTTATTCTTTCTCTGGTGAGTAGTATGGTAAGAAGGTGATCTCTACGAGACTCTAAAATAGAAGTCTTCCAATGGTGATCCACATGGAAGATGATCGAGGCCCTTCCCAACGCTACACCACCGTAGCCTTTCTTTACAAGAACACTGTCAGCTTCGAACTCGAAGAATGATCGTACCAATACTCTATTGCCTTCAATTTCACCACTAAGATCATACCAAAAGAATTCTCTCTAGAAGTATGACAACCTAAGATTTGATTTTGTGCTCCAACACATGGAAAAATCAAACCCTAGGACAAGCACACCATACTTGTTATTTTTCTCACCTCCCTTCTTTCTATTTTTCACTCAATTTTTTCTTATTTTTCTCAAATATTTTTTAGATTTTTTCTACTCTTATCTCACACCAAGGCCTTCAATTTTTCACCAAAATTAGTTCTTATCCCAAAATAGGTGCCCCATTTAAATAGATGAAGAAGGGACAGCAAGGAGACTCAAGGGGCGCCAACTCTTGGCGCTTGGCGCCCCACTTCCTCATGCAGAGAATTAATTCTTTGATGAATTATGTGGCATAGAAGGGGCTTCACATAGAAGGACTCTTCCTCTTCTATACCCCATAATTTTTTTATTTATTTCTAATATTTGATAATTAAAGAAATAGTGGAAATCGATGAGATTGTTAAGAGTCTTAAGGAAGAAGGACTCTTCCTCTTCTTAACGCTAAAAAGAGGGTGGCGGAAATCAATATTTGGCATGAAACCAGAGTGGTGTGGAGGTCTCCTTCCACACTTGAAACTCTTTCAAGTTGGGTTGGAATCTAATTAAATTTGACCTAATCCGATCAGGTCGAAGGCAACAGGTTCAGTTTAGCTCAAACACTTTGAACTTAACCTAATTAGGAACTTGAATTAACACAATGTGCTAGCAAATAAAATTAATCTCTAAAATTTACATTAAATTCTAATTAAATCAGAATAAGATCAAATTTTAAAATGTGTGACCCATTGAATTTCAAATCTAGCCAGTAGTAGACACAGACTCTTGACTTAACCCTAATCCGATCAAATTAGGTCAGCTCAAGAGCCCCAATTAACTAAGACTCTTTCTAATTAATTTTTGAATTAAACTCTTTAAATTTTAATGAGTCTATAAGTCAAGATTAATGTTTAGTAACATGTCATGGCTATCCGAAAGAGATGAAATTTGATTGAATGATCAAAATACCTTTTAGTGGCAAGTTACTATGCAATTTAATCCTTCAGTCAAACAACATCCCAGATGAGCTGTGGGTATGGAATCATATTGTTGGTACATAATTCCACCGACGTCGGAGAAGCTGGAGTCGAGGGGATCGCATCCACCGTCGAGACCTGCAAGGGAAGTCTAAACCAGAGTTGGGGTGCCCTGATAAGACCTCCGATGCTCAAGTCAGTACTCTGCCTCAACAGAAATGGAGCACTTGAATGAGATTTTAACAGAGTTTCGAGATAGAGTATAGAGCTTAGAGGAGAACGTATCTGGGAGAGTCTCTTTTATAGATGGAGGAGATAACCACTTAACAGCGACATCCATAACTGTCTGGTAGTGGGCCGTTTGGGGCCACGTAGAGTTTGTTACGGAGAGTAGTGGCGTCAGGGGGCCGTTCAGAATCATGTGGAGTTTGTTATGGAGAGTGGAGTGGTGTCCGTTATCGCAACTTGCCAGAGAGTGGTGGGGCCACGTGGAATCTGTTATAGAAAGTGGAGTGGTGTCTGTTGTCGCGACTTGTCGGAGAGTTCGGGCTGGACAGCTAAAGCTCGGCTGGGATGTCTGAGGGAGTAGACTGGCTCTCTATCTCAGTAATCTAAGAGAGGCTCGGATGTTTTCAAGGTTGCTGACGAGTCCACTATTGTCGGATGTCTTGGGCGCTGATGCTGCAGGCAGAGGTCATCTGCTGTAGAAGCTCGGATGGAGACTTTCTATTGGAGAAGTCCGACAGGAGTCCGATTGCTAGAGAAGCCCGTCTGAAATTTGCCTGATGTAGAAGCTCATCTAAGGACCATCCATCGGAGAGGTCCGATTTCATGAGGAATCCGGTAGAGGGTCGACTGACAGTAGAGTTCGGATGGTATTGTGGAGGTTCGTTCGCTGGAGGAGTCTTGAGGACACTGTGGAAGGTCGAACATTGGAGGAGTTCGGGATTCAATTCTGTTGTAGAAGTTCGGACGGAGTTCGGCTCTTATTGGAGTCTGGATAAAGTTCGATTATTGTAGAAGCTCAGACAAAGATCAGTTGTCATAGAAGCTCGGATGGAGACTTCTTATTGTAGAAGTCCCGCTGTTGGAGAAGCTCGATTATTGACGAGGTTCGGAAGAAGTTCAGAGTAGAGATCCGGTTGGTGAAGCCTGTCCATTGTAGAAGTTCATCTGTGACCCATCCACTGTAGAAGTTCGGATGGAGTTTGGCTCTTGTAGAAGCTCAGATGAAGTCCGCTTGCAATAGAAGTTCGAAGTAAAGTCATTCGTGGCTGGAAGAAGTCTAAAAGATATTCAGAGAATAGTCGATCACTGTAGAAAATCGACTGATAGTGAAGCTCAAAAAGTATTTGGAGCAGCCCGGTAGATGAATGGAGGAGCTCATTATCGAACAAGTCCGGATGGTATTATGGAAGCTCAGATGGTCGGGAGAGTTCAGAAAGATGCCACACAAGGTCGGAAGTCGGAAGAGCCTTGGAAGGGTCAGCCTTTTACGAACTTCGATTGGAGTTATTTTATACCCAACACCAGTCCCCCTACTTTCGAGTTAGGATTCCGAATGAAGTACAGAAAATTTTCACAGTCGAAGTTGCCTCCCTCAATTTCCATACTCAGTTGTTTCCAGATATTTTGGCGTTTGGCACGCTGGTGCTGGAGCCTTTTCAAATCGAGGCGATCCGAAAAGATTTTTTCAGAATTTTTGTTAGAGCATTGCTCTAGGTACGGCGCAATAATGATTCTGTCAGTTGTCAGCCGCTTTCAGCTGCCTACCATGATGAGTGAGACATGTGGCGGTTGTAGATCGGCTAGAGGAGATCTGCGATCATTATTGCACCAGACCTCGTCGCTTATTTAAGCCCGCCTCCCTTTCTCAGGGGTCTCACTTTGCCTGAGAGTTTCTTCGATCCCTCCTTCTTTCTGAGAGTTCTGTTCTTCCCCAGCGTCCTTCTCGGCCTTAGGCGTTCTTCGAGTCATCCCCATCTCTGTATCTCTGCATCCTTCGGACCAGCCTAGGTTAGTTTCAAAACTCCTCCCCCATTTTTTTTCTTGCTGTTCTTCTTCCATTTTTCCTCCTTTACATTTCACCTGTTCGATTTTCCACAAGCATCTCATTTCTTATTTTTTTCAATTTTTTTGAGATTTTTAGGGTTTTCACTTGATTCAAAATATCCTCCAACACTTCCTCCTCTGGCAGTTCTTGGAGTTCGTCCGTTCCAGCCCTCCAAAATCTTAGTTCTGTAAATGAACCTCATTCGATCTTTGTACCAGACACCATCCCCAGCTCTCTGACTCCGGAGGAACTCTCACTAATTAGGATTCAGTATGAGGTTCCTCCGGAGTACGAGCTGGAGCTTCTTGGGCCAATTGGTCGGGCTAGCGCCCCTCCCCTTGACTGCTTCTGTTTATACCAAGAAGCTTTCCGCGTTGGGCTTCGACTTTCGCTTCCACCTTTTGTTATTGCTCTTTTTCGCTTCTTAAACATTTCTTTAGTTTCTGTAGCACCGAACTCCTTTAGATTTCTGATAGGATTTCTTTCCCTTTGTAGTTTAGCTGAAGTTCGACCAACCCTTTCTTTGTTTAGAAATTTTTATACCTTCAAGCGTCATCCCTCGACAAATGCTGGTCGTACTTCTCTCTCCAGTTCGGTAGAAAGGGTTGCTGAAAGGTGCCTCCTCTTCTATCCACAACTGGAAGGAGAGATACTTCTACGTCCGATGCCCGACCTTGGAGCTGGGATTACCCCCCTGGGGCTCCCTGAGGGATTCCATCAGTCAGGTTTCTAGCCTAGGATAGGACGACCTTGAAGCCTCCAATAAACTCGAGGCTTATCCAGCTCCTCTTCTGTCCAACCTCTTGAAGGAACAACTCTTGTTTAATGTCAGCCTAAGCCCTCTCAACCCTGCCGATATTTTTTTTTTTTGCTTCCCCTTTCTTCTTGTTCTTTTGCTAAGCTGTGTCGATCCTCATTCACTACAGATATGGATGCTGACGCAGCTCGGATGCTAGCCCAAGGTCTCAAGACCCACAAAAAGAAAGGCGCAGCATCCTCAGAGGCAGCGAAGAGGGCAAGGGTAGAAGAGACTAGCTCGGCCGTGCCTGCTCAGACGGCCATTGCCGTCGACACTCCCTCCGACATCGAGCTCACAGTCCCCCAAGCCTCTTCAAGAAACCCCTCGATCGAGGTTCCCGCTCCAGAGGGCCGGCTCAAGGAGGCACCGGGGGCTGAATGGAGAAGGAGAAAGAAGACATTGGCCCGCAAGAGCCGCAGCAGCAGAGCTGCCATCGAGGGGGCCGATGGTTCCAAAGAAGATCCAGAGGAAAATCCCTTCAACAATAGAGATTTAATAAAGAGATTGATCGACGGGTGCATCCTGCCCGAGGTCATCCACAGGATCGTTCACGTCGATCCTGAGCAGCGGATCTGGGACTCTCTAAGGTCCTTTCTTGAGGTAGGTCAATTTACTCCTTTCTTCTTCTCACCTCTTTGTAGGAACCAGATCAAGGGTTTCAGGGTTAGATCTTGAAAAGAGGGTTAGATCTTGAAACTTTTTCAAGATCATACAGCGGAAGACTAAAATAAATCAAAATTTATTTTCTAAGATCAGAAAATCCCTAGATCTAAGATCCTATTACATGATTATTACATGACATTAAATCAAAAATTAAAATATATAAATATAGCATGAACTACATGTTGATCATATCAACATGTTTCTATACTACATCTAATGTATGTATTAAACAATAAATCAGATCTATTACCTTACAAGTTAGACATTCTAACCTTGCTGATCTGGGCTTGAGGATGATGTTGTAAGCCGCACACGCGTCCGGCCTCTAGGAGTCGTCCACACGAGCCCACGAATCTCGATCAGAAGTCCTGCTTCAGGAAATCAGCACAGTATGCTAGTACTGCGCTGATCCTTCTTTGATGGTTGATCAGGTGCCTCCTTCTTCTTGATTTGGACTCTTCCAAAGATGAAAAGTAGAAGGAGGAGTTTCAAATCTGAGACACTCTCAGGAAACTCAAGATGGAAGGAGAAAAGATATGAAAATAAAAACCCTAGAAGAAGACCCTCTTCTTCTTCACGTTTTTCTCTCTAGACACCCAAACTTGCATCTTTTATATCTCCATGACCCAAAGGTATTTCTCTCTAATATTTGGATGGAAGAAAGGTCTCTCAAATATCTATCTCTCCCTAAAATTTCATGAAGAAACTCATCTTATATAGAGAGATATGATAGAGTCCTTGTCTAGGTCAAACACCTAGTCAAGGCTTATCCAAACATGGCAAGTTAAGGGACGCCCAACTCTTGAGCACCTCCTCTATATTTTTGTGCATGGATCACCAGAAAAGGGTGTACAATGTAAACCCTAAAAGCCACAAAAATTCTAAAAAAAATTTGGATAAATTCGGTGCAAAATTGAAAGAGTTTTGGATTTCTAAAACTCTATCTCATAGAATTCGAAATCCAAACTTATTCCTTTTAGATTTGATCCAAACCACCTTCCATGTAAGAAAGAAGAGAAGAGACCTTTTGTGAACGTGGGAGAGATCTGGTAGAGGGCTTTTGTCACACAAAATAAGTGGAGATTGGCGTTGAATAAGAGAGAGGGCGTGGAGAAGGTTTATGTGGCGCAAGGTGGAATCCTAGTCCTACTAGGATTCTGTCTCATAACTTGTTTTAATTTGGTTTCCCAAACCAAATCAAATCAAAATTAGATCAACCCAATTAAAATAGGTCTTAACCCAATTAAAAACCTAATTTAATCATATTAAATTATATTTAAATCTGATTTAATTTTCTAATCAAATTAGAAATTAGATTGACCCAAGTCCTAGTTGAACTAGGACTAGTTTTTCCTTGCACTTGGCTTATCCAATAAACCAATTGGACTTGATCCAATCAAGCCCAAACTAAATCTAATTAAATTATATTTAATTAGACTTAATCTCATCCCATTGGCTTAATCAAATTAAGCCAATTAGCAATCAAATTGCTAATCGATCCTCCTGCAATACTTGTACTGGATTAAATGTCAATCGTATTGATCATTTAACCCTAGAACGATTCTTAATCGTTGGTCAACCATCTGATTGGATCATGAACTCTAATGTGTGTGATCTCATAGGTCCAAACCTAAGTCGGTAGCATAGGAATAAATTTTATACCAATCGAAGTGACCATCTAGCAATGATACCCGACGACCGGATAGGTCGAATATGTAGAACAACATCCTTAGAACCCATGCGGATATAGTTTTCATATAATTCATCCCCTTGACCAAAATGATCATAGGACACCCCAGAGTTCAACTGTCAACTCTGATCAGGTTGTCCACATTGTATTTCAAAATATCAAATCCATCTAATGGATTACCCTGGCCAAGGTTTTGCTAAATTGAAATACAGCGACTCATTCTTCTCCAACTCTTGGAGTGGTCAATCCCATCTCGATCACACTCTGACTTCGTAAGTACTTGACTGTGCCCAGAAGCCTTCCATCCCTGAATTAGAAATTCAGTTAGTCCAGTACCAAAGCACAGTGAGTTGCTTGCAAGTCACTGAGGCGATCTCAAGTCTAAGGGACACTTATACCTATATCCCATCAGAGACATTCTCGACAGCAGAATGCTCTGGAGTTGGTCACGTTCAATGATGATGTACCCTTATATCTCACCTGTATGCCATACCAGTGTCTCCACACTCTTTGGTTAAGAGGACAACCAACCCATATGGCCTACAGCGACCTATGCTCGATAGAAGCTGTTGTCCTTATTAACAGCCTATCATTTGGTCGTGAACAGTTTTAAGGACTAATCGATAAATCCTCTCTTTATCGAACTTAAATAGTCCTAAGGACTTCATCATAACAACGGAGTTCATTAGAAGATGAAAGCTTATGATGAAGATGCCAAATATATTTTATTTATTAACAAATCAATTACAATACTTGGTTGCTCAACCGTCAATAGCTTGACGATTGGCTTTTTGGGACACATTTTCCAACAACTCCCACTTGTCCTAAAGCCACTCGGCACAGTATCTAATACCCATCTTCGACTTGTGGTTGTCGAACTCCTTTTTTGCCAGGGCTTTAGTGAAGGGGTCGGCTAGGTTCTCCTTTCCATCGATCTTCTGAAGGTCGACGTCACCTCGATCCACGATCTCCCGGACCAGGTGGAAGCGGTGCAAGATGTGCTTCGTCCGCTGATGTGCTTTGGGTTCCTTCGCCTGAGCTATGGCACCAGTGCTGTCGCAGTAGAGCAGGACCGGACCATCGAGGGAGGGTGCTACTCCGAGCTCGTTGATGAATTTTCTCAGCCACACAGCTTCCTTCGCGGCATCTGATGCTACGATATACTTCGCTTCACAAACAGAGTCTGCCACAGTATGCTGCTTGAAACTCTTCCAGCAGATGGCTCCACCATTCAGAGTAAAGATATAACCCGACACACTCCTGCTGTCATCATGGTCAGATTGGAAGCTGGAGTCTGTGAACCCCACAAGTTTCAGATCTGACTCACCATAAATCAACCATTGATCCTTAGTATTTCTCAAATACTTAAGGATGGCTTTAACCACTTTTCAGTGGTTTTCTCCAGGATCAGATTGGTATCTACTCACTACTCCTAGTGAGTATGCCACATCTGGTCTTGTACATGTCATGGCGTACATGATAGATCCCATGGCTGAAGCATATGGGACTCTACTCATACGCTCTCTCTCTTCAGGAGTTGTCGGACAATCCTTCTTAGAGAGAGAAATTCCTTGGCCTATCGGTAGATAGCCCTTCTTGGAATTCTCCATGCTGAACCTCTTCAGCACAGTATCTATGTACATGGACTGGGATAACCCAAGCATCCTTTTAGATCTATCCCTATAGATATTCATCCCTAGGATGTAGGATGCTTCACCCAAGTCCTTCATGAAGAACTGTGATGACAACCAAACTTTTATTTCCTGTAGTGCGGGGATGTCATTCTCGATTAAGAGAATGTCATCCACGTACAAGACAAGAAATACCACAACTGGACCATTTGCCCATTTATAGATGCAGGGCTCTTCTCCATTCTTAATGAAGTCATACGTTTTGATCACCTTATCAAAACGCATGTTCCAACTCCGAGAAGCTTGCTTCAGTCCATAAATGGATCTCTGAAGCTTGCACACCTTGGACTCATCTGTGGATGTAAACCCTTCAGGTTGTATCATATACACCTCTTCAGTCAGCTCTCCATTCAGGAAAGCTGTCTTTACATCCATCTGCCAGATCTCATAATCCAGATGGGCAGCTATTGCAAGCATTATCCGAATAGATTTGAGCATTGCCACAGGGGAAAATATCTCGTCATAGTCAATACCATAATGTTGACGATACCCCTTGGCAACCAGACGGGCTTTATAGGTCTCCACCTTTCCGTCTGCGCCCCTCTTCCTTTTGAAGACCCATTTACACCCAATGGGTTTAACCCCTTCAGGTGGGTCAACCAATGTCCATACATCGTTGACCTTCATGGACTCCATTTCGGATTTCATGGCTTCAAGCCATTTCTCGGAATCAGGTCTCTGCATTGCATCCATATAGGTGATCGGATCCTCATTATTCTCATCAAGTTCGATGGGATCACCGTCCCGGACCAAGAAACCGTAGTATCTGTCCGGTTGATGCGGTACTCTACCAGATCGCCTTAATGGTGCAGGTACATTGGGCTTCGGATATGATATAATCATATCAGACTCAGGTTCAGCTATTGGTGTCGGTCCTTCTACCTGTTGAACTTCATCAAGTTCAATCTTAGAGGCAACGATTCCTTCACCAAGGAACTCCTTTTCTAAAAAGATTGCCTTAAGGCTGACGAACACCTTTTGTTCATCAGCATGGTAGAAAAAATATCCTTTTGTCTCTTTGGGGTACCTTATGAATGAGCATTTGTCAGACCTAGGTCCAAGTTTGTCTGTGACTAATTGTTTGATATAGGCCGGGCACCCCCAGACCCTAAGGTGTGAAAGTGCTAGCTTACGTCTCGTCCATATCTCATATGGAGTCTTAATTACAGACTTACTTGAAATCCTATTTAACAGATAACAGGCCGATTCGAGTGCATATCCCCAGAAGGATATCAGCAAGCTAGCAAAAACCCATCATGGATCGGACCATGTCTAACAAAGTCTGATTCCTCCTTTCAAACACACCATTATGCTGTGGTGTTCCTGGAGGAGTCCATTGGGAGAGAATCCCATTCTCTCCTAGATATGTGAGAAACTCACTAGAAAGGTATTCTCCTCCTCGATCAGATCGAAGAGTTTTAATACTCTTCCCAGTTTGTTTTTCTACTTCACTTTGGAATCGTTTGAACATTTCAAATGAATCCGACTTATGTTTCATCAGATAGACATATCCATATTGGGATAGGTCATCCGTGAAAGCTATGAAGTAGAAATATCCACCTCTAGCACTGGTGCTCATGGGCCCGCATACATCAGTATGTACTAGGCCCAAGAGCTCAGTAGCTCTCTCACCTTTTCCAGTAAAAGGTGACTTGGTCATTTTACCAAGAAGACAGAACTCACAGGTTGGAAGTGATTCACAATCACTGACTTTGAGGATTCCCTCTTGAGTCAACCTGTTTATTCTGTTCTTATTTATATGACCTAGCCTCCAATGCCATAAGTAGATATTTGACACACTATCTAACCTAAGGTGCTTGCCAGTAGAATAGACTCTTATCAGGCTTGATCTTTTTGGTCTGGCTCTGCACAGATGTCTCAGCCTGAACTTGCACCTTCTTGACTTTCTTCTTCTTGTTCTTCTTTCCTTTCTCAAAGGGTCGAGAACCAGAAGATGAACCTCCCACTAAGTTCACTGAGTTCACCGACTCCTTGAGGAGTTGGTGATCCTTCTCAAAGTTCTGAAGCAACCCCATTAACCCATGGTAGTTTACTTCAGGCTTTGTCATTCTATAATGAGTGAGGAATGGGAGACAAGACTTGGGCAGCGAGTTCAGTATTGCATCTTTCCCAAGCTGCTCATGCAAGGGAAAGCCGAGCTTGCTCAATCGTTCCATCAGCTCGATCATGTACAATACATGATCAGTGACAGAGACTCCATCCCGTATTTTGGCGTTAAAGATGGCACAACTAGTCTTGTGCCTCTCTACGTCATCGGGTGTGCCAAAGTATCCTCCAACACTTGAAGCATGTCCTTTGGCTGAGCCGTCTCGAATCTGCGACTGAACTCGTCGCTCATGATAGCAGCCAGCATGATACAGCGCACCGTGGTCCGATCACTGAGCCACTTCTGGTAAGTGTCTCTGACTGTTCCACGTGCATTGACAGCTGGCTCCTCAGGTGCAGGATCCATTATCACATATAGGATCCGTTCATGCTCCAGGACTATCTTCAACTTTCGGTACCAGCTATCGAAGTTGGGTCCCACCAACTTATCATTGTCCAATAATGATCAGAGCGATAGGGAAGTGGCCATATTTGCACAAAGGAGAACCATAACCTAATTAGTAATTGATTCATTAAACCTAAAGATTTGGACTTTAATCAAAAGGTTTCTCCCACTATTTTATTCGAATTGGTAGCCTCTACCTTCAATTCGAGGAATTATCCTAATTCCTTAACGGGTACTAGAATCCACTTAGACTGCACACAAGCCCAACTTTGGTTGGCCAACCCATGTACATCTAAGGGTAGGTTCATAACCAATTATTTCTCTAAATAATTTCTAGTAATTTTAATTTTGCCCCAGAAACCTAATCAGTAGGCTTTGGCCTCCACTGTAAGGATCCAGTTAGGTCCAACCATTAACATGATCATACTTGGTGTATCTAACCAACGAATGATTAAGCCCAACTTTGGTTGGCTCACCTAACAACCATTAGAGAGATACTTTCAAGTCGTCATATGATGAGTGATAATTCCATTAGTCAACAAGCACCAGGCCTTTGGGTCTGCAATGATTATTGAGTTCATGGACTCATTATCAAACACCTTAATGGGAGGCTATGACTCAGTTATCTCTATAACTTTATCATTTTAAGGACCTAATAATTTTAGAGGATTTAAATAATATAGAGGATGAGGTCAGATGAACCAGCTTATCATGATCCTCCCACTGGCTTCACCAAGTCAGCTTAAAGGAGATCAGGGCTGGTCTAGGAACACCTAAATCAGTCACACTGATTTACCTAGCTGACATGGGTCAGCTCGAATAGTCAAGTGATCCGATCAAAATATAATTTCACCAAGAGGCCAGGTAAGTTCGATCAGTGGGAGGGTTTGCCAAAGCTTGCCTTAGACACCATCAAAAATGGCCAGGTAAGCGGGCTCCCAATTAAAAACCACCGGTCTGGTTTACCTTAGACACCAACTGGTTTAATTAGTTTCGATTAGATCAACCTAACAGTTCGTGCTAGACCACTTAGCCAAGAATCAAGTCTATTTGGTTCTCGTTAAAGACATGGACTTGACCAACTACAACTATTGTAATTGATCTAGAGAATCCTTGACCTAATCTAAGACAACAATTGATTAGATTTAGTCAATTCTCTAATTAAGTCCATCTTTAATCTAACCATAGGTCTAACCCAATTAATGGACCTAATTCTCACTAACCCATTAACCCAATGTGTTATGATTTGTGTCTTAGGTTCTTCAATTCACAATCCTAGAACCTAATCAAACAACTTCTTAATACTTAATTAAGTTTTGGGCTGAGGGTTGGGTTTGGCTTTTCAAAAAAAATAATTTTCATATTTGTAAAATAATTTTACAATATGATTCTACCAATCATATTGCATGTTTGATTCATAATCAAGATGCAAGTGAAATAAACATGAAACTACTTTAGATCTAATCTAAACAGGTTCATGTAATTGAAACAATTTCAACTTTAAATAATTTCTTTGCATAAAAATTATTAACAAAGAGATTTTATTTCAGATTTAAACAACTTTTAAATCTAATAAATTATAAATTTAATCTAGATCATATCTAACAAATTTATGATTAAAGATAGATCTACACAAACTAGGACAACCTTTGCACTGTAAGGGGTAAACCTTACAGCAGGACAACCTTGCAGTTTGTGATTGATCTAAAATTTTAATTTCAGATTTAATAATCAGATTATAAATTAGATCTAATCTAAAAAATAATCTAAGCATGTATAAATAATCATGTAATAAAGAACCTAGGCTCTGATACCAATTGTTAGGAACCAGATCTAGGGTTTCAAGGTTAGATCTTGAAAAGAGGGTTAGATCTTGAAACTTTTTCAAGATCATACAGCGGAAGACTAAAATAAATCAAAATTTATTTTCTAAGATCAGAAAATCTCTAGATCTAAGATCCTATTACATGATTATTACATGACATCAAATCAAAAATTAAAATATATAAATATAGCATGAACTACATGTTGATCATATCAACATGTTTCTATACTACATCTAATGTATGTATTAAACAATAGATCAGATCTATTACCTTGCAAGTTAGACGTTCTAACCTTGTTGATCTGGGATTGAGGGTCATGTTGCAAGCCGCACATGCGTCCGGCCTCTAGAAGTCGTCCACACGAGCCCACGAATCTCGATCAGAAGTCCTGCTTCAGGAAATCAGCACAGTATGCTAGTACTGCGCTGATCCTTCTTTGATGGTTGATCAGGTACCTCCTTCTTCTTGATTTGGACTCTTTCAAAGATGGAAAGTAGAAGTAGTTTCAGATCTGAGACACTCTCAGGAAACTCAAGATGGAAGGAGGAAAGATATGAAAATAAAAACCCTAGAAGAAGACCCTCTTCTTCTTCACGTTTTTCTCTCTAGACACCCAAACTTGCATCTTTTATATCTTCACAACCCAAAGGTATTTCTATTTGATTTTTGGATGGCAGAAAGGTCTCTCAAATATATATCTCTTTCTAAAATTTCATGAAGAAACTCATCTTATATAGAGAGATATGATAGAGTCCTTGTCTAGGTCAAACACCTAGTCAAGGCTTATCCAAACATGGCAAGTAAAGGGATGCCCAACTCTTGAGCACCTCCTCCATATTTTTGTGTATGGATCACCAGAAAATGGTGTAAAATGTAAACCCTAAAAGCCATGAAAATTCCAAAAAAAAATTGGATAAATTCGGTGCAAAATTGAAGGAGTTTTGGATTTCTAAAACTCTATCTCATAGAATTCGAAATCCAAACTTATTCCTTTTAGATTTGATCCAAACCACCTTCCATGTAAGAAAGAAGAGAAGAGACCTTTTGTGAACGTGGGAGAGATCTGGGAGAGGGCTTTTGTCGCACAAAATAAGAGGAGATTGGCGTTGAATAAGAGAGAGGGCGTGGAGAAGGTTTATGTGGCGCAAGGTGGAAACCTAGTCCTACTAGGATTCTGTCTCATAACTTGTTTTAATTTGGTTTCCCAAACCAAATCAAATCAAAATTAGATCAACCCAATTAAAATAGATCTTTACCCAATTAAGAACCTAATTTAATCAGATTAAATTATATTTAAATCTGATTTAATTTTCTAATCAAATTAGAAATTAGATTGACCCAAATCCTAGTTGAACTAGGACTAGTTTTTCCTTGCACTTGGCTTATCCAATAAACCAATTGGACTTGATCCAATCAAGCCCAAACCAAATCTAATTAAATTATATTTAATTAAACTTAATCTCAACCCATTGGCTTAATCAAATTAAGCCAATTAGCAATCAAATTGCTAATCGATCCTCCTGCAATACTTGTACTGGATTAAATGTCAATCGTATTGATCATTTAACCCTAGAATAATTCTTAATCGTTGATCAACCATCTGATCGGATCATGAACTCTAATGTGTGTGACCTCATAGGTCCGAACCTAAGCCGATAGCATAGGAATAAATTTCTATACCAATCGAAGTGACCATCTAGCAATGATACCCGACGACCGGATAGGTCGAATGTGTAGAACAACATCCTTAGAACCCATGCGGATATAGTTTTCATATAATTCATCCCCTTGACCAAAATGATCATAGGATACCCCAGAGTTCAACTGTCAACTCTAATCTGGTTGTCCACATTGTATTTCAAAATATCAAATCCATCTAATGGATTACCTTGGCCAAGGTTTTGCTAAATTGAAATACAGCGACTCATTCTTCTCCAACTCTTGGAGTGGTCAATCCCATCTCGATCACACTCTGACTTCGCAAGTACTTGACTGTGCCCAGAAGCCTTCCGTCCCTGAATTAGAAATTCAGTTAGTCCAGTACCAAAGCACAGTGAGTTGCTTGCAAGTCACTGAGGCGATCTCAAGTCTAAGGGACACTTATACCTATATCCCATCAGAGACATTCTCGACAGCAGAATGCTCTGGAGTTGGTCACGTTCAATGACGATGTACCCTTACATCTCACCTGTATGCCATACCAGTGTCTCCACACTCTTTGGTTAAGAGGACAACCAACCCATATGGCCTACAGCAACCTATGCTCGATAGAAGCTGTTGTCCTTATTAACAGCCTATCATTTGGTCGTGAACAGTTTTAAGGACTAATCGATAAATCCTCTCTTTATCAAACTTAAATAGTCCTAAGGACTTCATCATAACAACGGAGTTCATTAGAAGATGAAAGCTTATGATGAAGATGCCAAATATATTTTATTTATTAACAAATCAATTACAATACTTGGTTGCTCAACCGTCAACAGCTTGATGATTGGTTTTTTGGGACACATTTCCCAACACTCTTTACTTAGCTTATTCCTCAATTTTTATATTGACTCCCTGGCTGCTCTTACAGATTGGACACCAGCTCATCACCAACATTGAGGTGATGAACAATGCTAGGAAGGAGGCCACCCAGGCGGAGGAAGGTCACCTGACCGAGGCCGCCCGCCTCAAGGAGAAGATCATCGAAGTCGCGAGTCTCCAAGAGGCACTGCAGAAGGAGGGGCAGACCTCGGCAGACTTGAGGGCCACCTTGGAGGAGGAAAGAAAGAAAGTAGAGGTCGAGGTCTCCGAGTTGAAGGTGCAGATCCCAATCCTAGTCTCGGAGGCAATGGTCCGAGCAGTGGAGGAGTTGAAAACCTACTCCGAGATGAGGGATCTGAAGGTCGAGTTCGGCCAGGCCGCCTTCATCAAGGGCTTCGAGCTCTACCAAGAGAAGGTGGTCGGAAAGTTTCCCGAGCTGGACCTTGACTTCCTGGATGAGGCATCCGATGATGAAATCGGGCCTTCTGAAGCTGCTGCCGGTCTTCCACCAATCGAGACTTCCTTGATTGCCACAGCTGTCGCGGCCGACCTTCCGGGGACGTCGAGCTCCCCCACTTCTGCCCCAGAGGTCCGAAACCTCTAATTTTGTATTCTTTTTTTTTGTTGCAACTTTTCCTCATTCTCTTGTACGTAAGAACTATTTAATCAATGAAATTAGATTCTTCTTTACAGAGAGCTCCTTTGTCTTACTCTGTATTTTTTATCTTCTCTTTTGTTTTCTTGCACTGATTTGTGTTGTGGCACTCTTGTCTTCCAATGATAGTGCCCTACTGAAGCTCTTCCCCTACCACAGGAGATTCCTCTGAAGTCGATGATCCGGGACCTCAGAAGGGAAGTTCGTCACCTGACGAAGAAATCAAAGAAGCTGGATGACGAACTTCACCGACTGAGAAAGAGCCATTCGGAAGACACTGCGGAGGCTGCTCGCTTTCGAAACCTGCACAAAAAGGACTTCATGGACTACACTCGGAGGAAGGCTGACTTCATGAAGGAGCTTGAGGAACTCCAAAAATGTGCCAGCGATCGATCTTGGACTCAGGCTTCTAAGATCAGCTCCCTTGAGGTCGAGCTGGCAGCTGCATGGAGAAGATCAACCAGTTGGAAGGGAGCTCATCCTGGCTCACAACTCAAGCCGACCACGATCGAGACTAGTCGAAGAAATTCTCCGACCTTCAGAAGCAGCTGGAGGACATCAAGGCGAACTACAACACCTACAGAGTCGGCTAGTGCAGGCAAGTAGACGACTACCGAAGGAAGCTCAAGACGACGATCGACGAGGTTGCCCACCTTCAGAGGCAGTTGTCTGAGAGAGTCCAGACCGTCTCTGCACAAGGCTCTGATGAGCTCAGCTCCTTGAGGGGGACCATGGAAAAACTATCCATGGCCCTTGGGCAGGAGAAGGCTGAACTGCAGCGGCTGAAGATTCAGCTGGCCTATGAGCAGCAGGCGGTCAGGGACGCCGAGGCAGAGTCCGAGGTTCTACGAAAGAGGCTTCGGAGTCAGAGGGCGAAAGTTGGTGATTCCACCAAATATACTGGGAGATGCTTTTAAGAAAGAAAGAACTGGAAGAAGAAGTCAAAAACTTAAAGCAATCCCTGACAATGACTGGAACCGAGAGTTCGAAGTCGAAAGAAGCCAAGCTTCCTTAGAGCTTCTTTTACCTTTTGTTCTTCCATGTATTCATTTCTTTTCTTGTCATTTTTCTTTTTTGGCCTTCAAAGATTTTATAATGCACACTTTACTAATGAAATGAAAAGAAATTTTCTCATTATCTTGTCTATTCTTGCTTTGAGTTATTATTTATCGAGCTTCTTTTGTCTTTTGTCTTATTCGATGTTGACGTTGTTTGAAGATTTCTGATCATCATCGTGTTGATTTTCCTTTTTGTTCATGATCGAAGGTCTTTTCAAGGCCATTCGAGTTTGACGCTTCCTCCCGGTACTCGAGCTTGGGGTCCAAACTTCTCATTACCTTGAGAAGTCGATTTTCTCCTGTTAGTGTTGGGTTCCCTCTTAGAGACTGAGGATTTTTGATAAGAGTCTCCTTCTTTGTTGAGATGAGGTTTCTTGTGTCTTTGATGTAGTTTTTTTTCCCTATCACTGGCGTAGCTCGTCGCTTTCCCTTTTTCTCTCCTTTCATTTTTTTGTGTTCGAGTGAGGGTTTTCCCTCTACTCTTAACGGGGTTGTAGGGGTGTAGAGGAGCCGTTGAGGAGGCTTTCCTCCTCATCCAATCTTGAATGACCAGGTCTTCGTTTGTGTCAGGATGAGGTTCTCCTCCTATTCCTGACACAATCAATTTTAGCTCATGTTAGGATGAGGTTATTCTCCTGTTCCTATGCTGTGGGGGCACGTAAGGGTTATTACAAGGGCCTCTCCCCCCATCCGATCTTTAAATAATTAGGCCTTGGACTTTGCTCATGTTAGGATGAGGTTCTCCTCCTGTTCCTAACATGGCTGTGGGGCACATAAGGGTCATTGCAAGGGCCTCTCCCTCCATCTGATCTCTAAATAACCAGGCCTTCGACTTTGCTCATACTAGGATGAGGTTCTCCTCCTGTTCCTATCATGGCTGTGGGGGCGTATAAAGGTCGTTGCAAGGGCCTCTCTTCCCATCCGGTCTCTAAATAACCGAACCTTCGACTTTGCTCATGCTAGGATGAGGTTCTTCTCCTGTTCCTATCATGACTGTGGGGCTCATAAGAGCCGTTGCAAGGGCCTCTCCCCCCATCCGGTCTCTAAATAATCGGGCCTTCGTTCATGTCAGGATGAGATTTTTCTCTTGTTCCTGACATGCTTAATTTTGATTGTCTGAAGGAGCTACTCCCTGTATTATAAGTTCATACCAAAAGAAAAGATATGTGAATATGAAAGAAACTTTTATTTAAGGCAAAGTTATCGATAATACATTCGTAGATTTTTTGAATCTCATAGTCGCGGAAGGTCTGCTCTCCGTTGGGGCCTCCAGAGATGGTGTTGATAATCCCGATTGGAGGCCAATCTTCAGGCTGTTCTTCCCTCCTTGGTGGCTCCGGTTGTGGTAGGGCCCTCGACCGATCTTTCCTACCTTCAGGCTGGCATCGAATAAATCTGTCGAGCCGATCTCGTCTGATGAGCTCTTCGATCTCATCTCGGAGCTGAATATACTCCTCTGTGTCGTGGCCGTGGTCATGATGATAGAGGCAGAATTTGTTAGGGTTGCACTTCCGGGGTGTGTGTGCATCCTTTCCGACCTTGACAGCTGCTCCCTGACCTCCATCAGCACTTGAGCTTTTGGAGCATTGAGGGGGGCATAGCTGTGAAATCTTCCTAGAGGAGAGCTCCACCGAACCCTGCGGTCCGGGCTCCTCTACCTATGAGCTTGGGGGGAGTTCAGACATGCTTGTGTCCGAGGAAGTTTGAGAACGTGTCGAGCTTCACTCAGCCCTTTTTCAGCTGTGGGCTTACTGGAGTCACCCGCCTGCCACTCCTTCATAGCCTCCTCATCTTTCATCTTGAAGGCTTCCTCTGCTCAGGCATATCCTTCGGCCTGAGCCAACAAATCAGCGAAGTTCTTGGGATACTTCTTTTTCTGGAAAAATAAAAGATCATTCTTTTGAAGACCTCTCTTCAGGGGGCCATTGCAACTGATTGGTCCAAGTTTTGGACCTCCAATGCGGCGGCATTAAAATGGTTGACGTAAGTTTGGATGGATTCTCCTCCTTTTGCTTGATGTTCATGAGGGACTCCGAACTTCTCGAGGATGCCGGCTGCTGACAAAATAAGCAACGAACTGGTGGCTTATCTGATCAAAGGAGAAGATAGTACCCAACTTCAGTGTCGAGTACCAATTTCTTGTTGCTCCCTTCAAGGTGGATGGAAAAGCTCTGCACAGGATGGCGTCTGGCACGCCATGGAGCAGCATCATTGTCCGGAAGGCCTCCAGATGGTCAACCGAATCCGAGGTCCCGTCGTAGCTCTCGAATTGGGGGAGCTTGAAGTTTGGCGGGATTGGTTCCTACATAATCATTTGAGAGAAAGGAGGGTCAGTACAGATGTCCTCACCGTAAGTAGTGGGAGCATGGCGGAGCTCTTCGATCTGTCGGTTCATCTCCTGGAATCTTTGATCTAGGAGGTCCTCTCGACTGCGAGTCTCGAGGGTCTTTTGGTAGAACGGAGGTAGGGACCCTCCAGGGGTGGAATCGTGATCGGATGGAGGGCTCTCCGCCTTCTGCTTCTCCTTTTGGAGAAGACAGGGCGACTAGCCCAAGTGGCCCACCCGATCATCGAATTCTGGAACTCTGACGATGCTCTTTCCAACCGCACAGATGCCTGCGGCTGCTGCTGCTGCATGACCTGCACTACTTCAGTGAGGCCCCTGACCTGCTGAACCAGTACGTCGAACTGCTCCATGCTAGCTGTCATTGCCGGAGGAGGAGGAGCCTGGAAAATTGTAGATGAAGTCGGAGCTTGCAGATCTCGCTGAGATCTGGCCACAGAGGTCATAGATCGCCTGGTAGATGCCTTTCGGGAGGCATCAGGTGAGGATCTGGCAGGAGAAGAAGAAGAAAATGTCAAAGAAGATGATCGAAGACAGTCCCGTTGAGTACTCTTTTAAGAACAAGAGTTCTGTGAAGACACAAGCCCTCCTTCTAGCGTCAATTCTGTTGGTGCAGAATTTCACCGACGTTAGAGAAGCTGGAGTCGAGGGGATCTCACCCACCGCTGGGACCTACAAGGGAAGTCTGAACCGGAGTTGGGGGTACTCCAGCAAGACCCTCCGATGCTCAAGTTAGTACTCTGCCTTAACAGAAATGGAGCACTCGAATAAATTTTAGCAGAGTTTCAAGATAGAGTTTAGAGCTTAGAGGAGAACGTATCTAGGAGGGTCTCTTTTATAGACTAGGGAGTGTAACTGCTTGACAGTGACGTCCATAACTGCCTGGTAGTGGGTCGTTCGGGGCCATGTGAAGTTTGTTACGGAGGGTAGTGGCATCAGGGGGCCGTTCAGAACCACGTGGAGTTTGTTATGGAAAGTGGAGTGGTGTCCATTGTCGTGACTTGTCAGAGAGTGGTGGGGCCATGTGAAATCTGTTACAGAAAGTGGAGTGGTGTCCATTGTCGTGACTTGCCGGAGAGTTCGGGCTGGATGGTTGAAGCTCGACTGGGATGTCTGAGGAAGCAGACTGGCTCTCTGTCTCAGTAATCTAAAAGAGGCTCGAATATTTTCAAGGTTGCTAACGAGTCCACTATTGTCGGGTGCCTTGGGCGCTGATGCTGCAGACGGAAGTCATCTGCTGTAGAAGCTCGGACAGGGACTTTCTATTGGAGAAGTCCGGCAGGAGTCTGATTGCTAGAGAAGCCCGTCTGGAATTTGCCTGATGTAGAAGCTCGTCTAAGGACCGTCCGTCGAAGAGGTCCGATTTCATGAGGAATCCAATAGAGGATCGATTGATAGTGGAGTTCGGATGGCGTTGTGGAGATTCATCCGCTGGAGGAGTCTTAGAGACACTGTGGAAGGTCAAACATTGGAGGAGTCCGAGATTCAATTCTGTTATAGAAGTTCGGACGGAGTCTGGCTCTTGTTGGAGTCTGGGTGAAGTCCAATTATTGTAGAAGCTCGGACGAAGATCAGTTGTTGTGGAAGCTCAGATGGAGACTTCTTATTGTAGAAGTCCCACTGCTGGAGAAGCTCGATCATTGATGAGGTTCAGAAGAAGTTCGGAGTAGAGATCCGGCTGGTGGAGCCTGTCCGTTGTAGAAGTTCGTCTGTGACCCATCCACTGTAGAAGTTCGGACGGAGTCTGGCTCTTGTAGGAGCTCAGATGAAGTCCGCTTGCAATAGAAGTTCGGAGTAAAGTCGTTCGTGGTTGGAAGAAGTCTGGAAGGGATTTGGAGAATAGTCGATCACTGTAGAAAATCGGCTGATAGTGAAGCTCAGAAAGTGTTTGGAGTAGCCCGGTAGATGAATGGAGGAGCTCATTATCAGAAAAGTTCGGATGGTATTATGGAAGCTCGGACGGTCGGAAGAGTTCAGAAAGACGCCACACAAGGTCGGAAGCCGGAAGAGCCCTGGAAGGGTCGGCCTTTTACAAACTTCGGCTGGGCTTATTTTATACCCAATAGGAACTTTATCCAACTTAAACCAATTTCAAGCGAAGAAGGACTCCTCTACACCCATCAGAAGTGATATAAAAAATAAATACTGCCCCATCTCAAATTAGCATGTGAAATAGAGAGTCCTTCTTTAAGAAGGCTCTTAATTATACGCATTGCCTTAAAAGATAAACCAGATATCCTATTATTTAATGCCAAAATTGATTGGGTTTTTTATGGCACATAGAAGTGGGAGAGTCCTTTTACTATAAGTATTTGATACACCAAAAATTTACATGGTGAATTTATTCACCACATGAGATGATGGAGCACCAAAGGTTGGCACCCCTTTATCCCATGCGACATCCCTTGGTCCCCCATTTATATGGGATGCCCCACTTAGTTTATTGCTATGATTTTGGGCTATAAACAGATAGGAGGGATGTGGAAATCATAAAAATAAATTTAAAAAGAAATCTGAGAAAAAAGCAAGAAAAACTTGAGTGGCAAAAGTTGCAAGAAGGGTGGTGAGATTTTTAGCAAGTGTTGCTTGTGTGCTCTATGATTTTTCATATGTTGGAGCCAAAAAAAATAAATTCTAGGTTGTGAGATATTTGAAAAGTATCTTCTTAGTGTCATTCTAGTGGTGAGATCAAAAGTAACTGGACTTTGATGCGATCGTACCATAAGTTCGAAGCCAGCAGTGTTCTTCAGGGGACTAGGCTGCGACAGCGCACCAGTTAGGAAGGATCTTGGCTAACTTTTGTGTGGATCATCATTGGAGGACTTCTATCTTGGGGTCTCATGGAGAACACCAATGTGTCACTTTTTTATTGGGATGAAAGTATAAAATTCTATCTCTTTTGCATGCTTGTTTTTTATTTTATCAATATCGGCAAGGTGATTCTAAGGTTTGGATTTTGGCTCGATAGTTCTATTTGATAAAGTTATTAATTTGATTGATTAAAAATTTTTAAAAAATACTTTTTGCTGCATAGTCAGAATCCAACACCACATGCCTGGTGTCTATTAGATATTGAAATTATCATTCATCATATGATCATCTTATTGTTCCTTCAGATCAATGCTTAGGTGGGTCGAGCCATACTCGGGTCTGGACATCTGTTTGTTAGATGTACTTGATATTTTCATGTTAATAGTTGGACCTAACCAGAACTTTCGATGGAGGCACTACACACCTAATGAAGGGATGTCTAGGGCAAAATCTAATTGCTAGAAGTTATTTAGAGAAATAATTAGTTATGAACCTATCCATAGATGCTCTAGGGATGGCTGAGCCACACTCGAACCCGAATGCAGTCTGTGTGGATTTTAGTATCCACTAAAAAATTAATGTAATTTCTTAAATTAAAGGTAGAGGCTACCAATTCGTATAAAATAATAGAAGAATCTTTAAACTAAAGTTTATGTCTTTGGGATTAAAAAGTAATTCATATACTAATAGGATTATGTTTTTTCTTTCAACTATGGCCAACACATTATCCCTCCGTACCCTGTTGGACAGTGACAAGTTCACCCGACCCAACTTCGATAGCTAGTATCGAAAGTTGAAGATCATCTTGGAGCACGAGAGGATTCTATACATCCTTACGGATGAGGCACCTGAAGAACCTACTGCCAATGCTCCTCATGCCGTGAAAGACACTTACATGAAGCGACTCAATAACTGAATAACTATGCATTGTGTGATGAGGGCAGCTATGAATGATGAACTTAGACATAAGTTTGAGGATATGCAGCCTGAGCAGATCATTCAAATATTGAATGAGTCCTTCAGTATCCCTGAGAGTATGAAGAGACATAAAATTTTCTGTGCAGTGTTCAATGCCTGTATGTGAGAGGGGGCTTCAGTTACCAATCTGTACTGTACATGATTGAGCAGATTGAATGTCTGAGCAAACTTGACTTTTCATTGCATGAACAGTTAGGCAAGGATGCAATCCTCGACTTGCTATCAAAATCCTACCTACTCTTTCTCAGTCATTATAGAATGACGAAACCTGCAGTGAAATATCATGGTTCACTAAGATTACTGTAGACTTTTGAGAAAGACTACCAGCTCCAAAAAGAGCTAGTAAATTTAGTGAGAGGTTCATCTGTAAGTCGTCGATCCTCTAGGAGAGGAAAGAAGAAGAAAGTACAAAAATTCTATGCCACTGATCCTAAGCAGAGCAAAACATCTAAAGTTGATAAGAGCTAGGTAGAATGCTTTTTTTGTAAGAAGCTAGGTCATTGAAAGAAGAATTATCCTGCTTACATAGTCATCATTGACCCAAATAGGCCTAAGAAAAAGAGAAAGAAGTAAATGGTTACTTCATAAGGTATTTATATGATAACTCCTTGTAATTTCTCTGTTTGTGATATTACTACTTGGGTATTGGATATTGAAAGTCTAATTAATATATACAATTCATTGCAGGGGCTGTAGGTAAGTAGGAAGTTTCGAGAGGGTGAGCGGTTCCTAAATGTTGGAGATGGAAGCTTTGTTCCAATTCTGACCTTAAAAACTTTGCAGCTTGTCTTCGAGTCCAGTAGTGTCATGTTAGATGATTGTCATTATTATCTTTCTTTTTTGATGAATGTCATTTCTGTAGGTCATTTGGCCAAACTTGGTTTCAAGTTTATAATAAAGGATGATTTTTGTGATATCATTATGAATGATACTGCAATTATGTGTGGATAATTAAGACATAGCATATATATAATATCACAGCCTGTTGGTGTAATTTATATAGCCAGTAAATGCTCTAAATTAGATAATATTAGTGAATGCTATCTTTGGCATTGTAGGCTTGGTCATGTGAACAAGAGTAGGATTGACAGGTTGATCAAAGAGTGTATCCTTGAAATAGATGATTATGAATCATTGCCTACCTACGAATCTTGTTTACTTGGTAAGATGACTAAGTACCTTTTAAGAAAAAAGATGAAAGAGCCAACGATGTCCTAGGTCTAACACATACTGATGTATGCAGACCTATAAACATAAGTACCAGAGGAGAATACTACTACTTCATTATATTTACAGACGATCTATCGAGGAATGGGTATATCTATCTTATAAAGTAAGTTAGAATTATTTAAAATATTCAAATGATTCCATATTGAAGTAAAGAAATAGACTGAAAAGAGTATTAAGACCCTTCGATCAGATCAAGGAGTGAATACCTCACTAGTAACTTCTTGATATATTTGGAAGAGAATGAGATTTTCTCATAGTGAATCCCTCCTGAAACACCACAACATAATGGAGTATCTGAAAAGAGGAATTGAATCTTGTTAGACATGATTCGATCAATGATGGGCTTTGTGAGTCTGCCAATTTTTTTTTGGAGATATGCTCTAAAAACTGTCTGCTATATTTTAAATAAGATGCCGAGCAAGTCTGTCAATAAAACTTTATATGAGATATGGACTGGGTGTAAGCCGATGCTCTCACACCTTAGGGTCTGGGGGTGTCTAGCTTATGTCAAATATTTAATGATAGATAAGCTTGGACCTAAGTCTGATAGATACTTGTTCATAGGATACCTAAAAAAAACTAATAGGTACTACTTCTACCTCACTATAAGCAAAAGGTGTTTGTCAATAATAGGACAGTCTTTTTAAAAAAGTTCTTAGAGGAGCTAATATCTATAAAATTAAACTTGATGAAGTTCAAGAAGTGGAAGGATCGATACATATAGACTTGGATTTGATTGGAGAATCAAATTTAGAGCCAGTAGAAGTATCATTAAGGAGATCTGATAGACTACCACGTCAACCGGACAGATACTATAATTTTTTGATCCAAAACGGTGATCCCATCAAACTTGATGAGAACAATGAGGATCCGATCATCTATATGGAAGTCATGCAAAAGCCCAACTCCCAAAAATGGCTTGAGGCCATGAAATCTGAGATAGAGTCCATAAAGATCAATAATATATGGACACTAGTTGATTCTCCCGAAGAAAAAATCTATAGGGTGTAAATAGATTTTCAAGAGAAAAAGAGGAGCGAACGAAAAGGTAGAGACCTAT
Source organism: Elaeis guineensis (assembly GCF_000442705.2). Taxonomy (NCBI): domain Eukaryota; kingdom Viridiplantae; phylum Streptophyta; class Magnoliopsida; order Arecales; family Arecaceae; genus Elaeis; species Elaeis guineensis. The sequence continues at coordinate 15,848,946 of NW_027332424.1, forward strand.
AAAGCCTATCTAGTTGCCAAGGATTATCATCCGTATTATAGTATTGACTATGATGAGACATTCTCTCTTGTGGCAATGCTCAAGTCCATCCAGATTATGTTTACTATAGCTGCATACTTAGATTATAAAATCTAGCAAATGAATGTCAAAACTACTTTTCTTGCAAGGAGTTGGAAGAAGAGTATATATGATACAGTCTGAAGGATTCACATCCATAGACGAGTCAAAGTGTACTAGCTAAATAGGTCTATTTATGGACTTAAGCAGGCATCTAAAAGTTGGAACAATGGCTTCATTAGGAATGGAGAAGAGCCTTGCATCTACAAGTGGGCTACCGATTCTGTTGTCATCTTTTTTGTACTGTATATGGATGACATACTGTTACTAGAAAATGACATTTCAGTTTTACAGAATGTGAAGTTGTGGTTATCATCACAGTTCTTCATGAAGGACTTAGGAGAAGCATTCTATATCCTAAGGATGAAGATCTATAGAAGGTTGCTTGGATTGTCTCAATCTATGTATATCAATATTATGTTGAAGTGGTTCAACATGAAAAATTTTAAGAGAGGCCATCTTTTGATAGACCATGAAATTACTCTCTCCAAGAAGGATTGTCCAACAACCTCAGAGGAGAGAGAGCATATGAGTAGAATACCATATACTTCAGTAGTGGGATCTATCATATATGCCATGAGGTATACGAAGCTGGATGTGGCCTATTCATAGGGATAGTGAGTAGGTACCAGTCTGATCTGGATGAGAACCATTGGAAGGTTGCGAAGGCAATCCTTAAGTATTTAAGAAATACTAAAGACCAATGGCTTATCTATGGAGATACTGATTTAAAACTTGTGGGATATATTGATTTCAGTTTTCAATCAGATTATGATAATAGTAGAAGCATGTCGGGCTATGTATTTATCTTGAATGAAGGAGTTGTTTGCTAGAAGAGTTTCAAGCAACATACTATGGCCGATTTAGTATGCGAAGTGGAATACAATGTTGCATCGGATGCTACAAAGGAGGTGATGCGTAGTCGTTGATAGTACCAAAAATAACTCTACTCACTACGTAGGTAGGATGAGTCGAGATCATATCCTCAAGGACCTTGGGCTAAGTTGAGATTACAAAATAAAAGAAAGAAGTATTGTTTTGATTTAAAAAATAAATTATTTTAAAATTGATGTAATTAGAAAATAAAGAGATCGAAAGTTTTGAATTAATTTTGCACTAGCAGAGTTGTATCTCTTTTTTAATTAAATAGATGCGATTAATCTTAAGAAAAATACCTATCTTTCCTCGGCACACCCGTATCCGTAAATCACGGTGCGTCTCCAAAAGTACTAGGTAAACAACTCTTCTTTCCTCGGCATGCCCCGTACCCGTAGATCACGGTGCGTCTCTGAAAAATAAAAGTTGTTCCTAATACTAATCTAATAGGAAAGCATAAATAAAAGCATATGAAAGAGAGTAAATAAAGAACTCATGACGATTTAATTAAAAAGCATAATCTTTATTGCATATAAAGAAATACAAGAAAGTTTAGAACAATAAATCATCTCTGTATCGTTACAAAATTTCTTCTCCACTCTCGAGACTGCTAGCCTAGCTGCTATGAAGCAGTCCCTTTCTTTTCCTTTATACAAGGCTCTAGAAGAATTTCTAGGCTCCCCCTCCAATGGGAGTACAAAAGCCTTTTTATAGGTGTTAGGAGGGAGGAGTTTTACATGGTTTTTCGATGTGGGACTAAGAAAATACTAAGGACGAAAAAATAGATGGATGAGATGAAAAGATCACAAGCAGATAAAGAAAATATAAATTTTTCCTCTTGAAGTATTTCTAAATATATATTTTTTTTCCTTCCATCTGTTCGTCTGTCCCCTGAACCCCGCGCCCGTGCCTGCATCGCCTGCCATGCCGCACCCACCTCACACCCGCACTCGCGTCTGCCCGCGTCCAAGCCGCGTGAACCATACATGAACACTCCCTTCTTTCTCTTTTTTTTAATTCTAAAAAGAAACTTTTGCTTCTTTACAATGATGCTTATATCCTTTTTGGATTCCTTGCATAGTATCTTCATTTTTTATAATACCGTATACATCCTTCTTTTATTTAAATTTTATTTTAAGTCTAATTTTCTTCAAATTGAGTCTTTTTGATCTGCACATCGGACTCTTTGTATCGGCAATCATCTTTCCTATAAAACATAAAAAGAAGTATCAAATTCTTAATAAATAAAATAAATTAAATATGATTTTCTGCTTTAAATGACTTAAATTAAGTATTTATCACACCTCCCAATTTGAATTTTACTCGTCCTCGAGTAAAATAGATATATCAGCATTGTGTACCGACTCGATCTTGAATAAAAAGTTAGATTAGGCATCTCAAAAGGTAGATGATACCTGGTCAGACCATTAAAGAGATACTTCATTGGATTATCAATTTGACCCAATTAGTGGCTGAGTATTAACTAAAGAAATTTCAAGAGCTTTTCTTTCACCAACTCTCTACTTTACTCTTTAAATCCTCTAACTTAATATGAGATAGGTTTATTATCTTCTTGCAATTTAGTCCCCTTATTATCCACTATTTTTTTTTTTTAACATTGCCCACCTTTTTACGCAAACCACAACACTTACTTAGGCGAAGGGTTCGGTTACTTAGTAGGAAACTAATGTTTTTTTTTTTTTTTTTTTGCATACCTCGACCTTTCCACCCAATCTCTCATGAAGCAGATTCTTTATTGAGATCAGTAAGAAGAGGGTTGTAGAATCACTCCTAAAATTTAGTCTAGTCTAAACCCTACCATTCATTGGGTTTTTTAATAATTTATTCCTCAGTATTTCTAAAATTATCTTGACCGTTAATCATTCATTGTTTAGGATGCCTAATTGACTCTTAATCAAAATAAAATTCAGATACATAAAACTAATTATTTCTGACCATACTCGAAGATTTGATTAATTTTCTCCCCCCCCAACTTAATCTACATTGTCCTCAATGGAGTAGGAAAGCAAAGAAAATAAAAGGAGAGAGTGCTCTGGGATAATTCTGCTTCGGAAGTTGAAGATGGCTTATTGATTAATAGGCTCTTATTCTAAATTCCTACAGCTACGGTAAATAAAAAAAATATGAAATCGTTGGGTTGCCTCCCAACAAGCGCTAAGTTTTACGTCTTCAGCCAAACTGAATTGAGTATTATGGCGATATTGGATCCACTAAATCAATAGATTCAATTAATTCTCCATCACTAATTCCATCTATGTAAGGTTTCAATCACTGACCGTTCACTTTAAAGGTGTTCCCCTGTTTAGGATTTTTGAGTTCTATAGCTCCATGAGAAATACCTGAGTTACAATGAAAGGTCTGTCTCAACGTGAGCGAAGTTTTTCAGGAAACAGACGCAACATAGAATTGAAGAGCCAAACTTTTTGATTGGGCTCGAATATTTTTTGTGCAATGAATTTATCGTGGTACACTTTAGTTCGAGCCTTATAAATTCTGGCACTCTCATATGCTTCATTGCGTAGCTCTTCAAGTTCATTTAATTGAAGTCTCCTATTGGAACCTGCATTTTTCATATCAAAGTTAAATTGCCGTATGGCCCAAAATGCACGATGTTCCAATTCCACTGGCAGATGACAAGCTTTTCTGAATACAAGTCGATAAGGAGACATTCCTATGGGTGTTTTAAAAGCAGTACGGTAAGCCCATAATGCATCATCTAAGCGTGCTGACCAGTCTTTTCTATCGGGTCTTACCGTTTTTTCAAGAATATGCTTGATCTCCCTATTGGAGACCTCAACTTGGCCACTTGTCTGGGGGTGATAAGGTGTGGCAACTTTATGAGTTATTCCGTATTTTTTCATTAGCATGTCGAAGTGCTTATTTGTGAAGTGTGTACCCCCATCACTAATTATGGCTCTTGGGCATCCAAATCGATTAAAAATGTTATGTTGAATGAACTTGATCATGATTTTGTGATTATTGGTTCGGGTTGCCATAGCCTCTACCCATTTTGATACGTAGTCCACTGCTACCAAAATATACTCGAATCCAAATGAGAGGGAAAGGGTCCCATGAAATCAATTCCTCAAACATCAAAAATTTCTACTACAAGTATAGGGGATAGGGGCATCATATCTTTTCTTGAAATATTTCTTATTTGCTGGCATCGCAGGCAATTACGACTGAATTCATGTGCATCTTTGAATAGTGTCGGCCAATAAAACCCACTCTGCAGCATTTTGCTGCAGTTTTTCTTCCACTAAAATGTCCCCCACATGCCGAAGAATGACAAAAAGTGAGAATGCTTTGGAATTCACTCTCGGGACACAACGGTGAATAACTTGGTCAGGATAGTATTTGAATAGTTCAGGTTCTTCCCAGAAATAATGTTTAATTTGCGAAAAAAATCGATCCTTTTCTTGTTTTGTCTAGTGAGAAGGTACTTGTCCTGTTGTCAAGTAATTGACAATATGGGCAAACCATGGAGGATGGCTAGAGAAGATTGCAAAAAGTTGTTCGTCAGGAAATTTCTCTTTGACCTCATCTATGCCTATCATGTGTTCAACTAAGATCCTGGAGATGTGATCAGCTACCACATTCTCGAAACCCTTCTTATCTCGAATTTTCAGATCAAATTATTGTAAAAGAAGGATCCATCTAATCAAACGTGGTTTAGTATCTTTCTTTGAGAGGAGATGTTTCAGAGCCACATGATCAGAGTAAACTAGAACCTTAGACCCTAACAGATATGAGCAAAATTTTTCAAGGGCGAACACTACTGCTAGTAGCTCTTTTTCTGTTGTGGTGTAGTTTAATTGGGCATCGAAAAGAGTCTTGCTAGCATAATAGATCACATGTGGCTCCTTATTGATTTTTTGGCCTAAGACGGCACCTATTACAAAGTCAGAGGTATCACACATAATCTCAAATGGAATGGACCAGTCAGGGGGTTTTATTATGGGTGCTGTTGTCAGGGCTGTTCGTAATATGTTGAATGCTTTCAAACAATCTTCGTCAAAGACAAATGGTGTATCCTTGGCCAACAGATTGCACAAGGATCTTGAAATCTTGCTAAAGTCTTTGATGAAGCATCTATAAAATCCAGTATGACCTAAGAAGAATCGTATTTGTCAGATCGAAGTAGGGGTGGTAGTTTTGAAATGACCTCAACTTTGGCTTTATCTACCTCGATCCCTCTTTCAAAAATAATATGTCCTAATACAATTCCTTTCCGCATCATGAAATGGCTCTTTTCCCAACTTAGGATCAAATTTGTCTCTATACATCATTGAAGAACCTTGGTTAGGTTCTGAAGACAATCATCAAAGGTAGAGCCAAATACTGAAAAATCATCCATGAAGACTTCTAAAAATTTATCGACCATATCAGAAAAGATGGCCAAAATGCACCGTTGAAAAGTGGCTGGTGCATTGCAGAGACTGAATGGCATACGTCTAAATGCAAATGTTCCATAAGGGCATGTGAAGGTAGTCTTTTCTTGATCAGCAGGAAATACCGGGATTTGGTTATATCCCGAATATCCATCTAGAAAATAGAAGAAACTGTCCTGCTAGCCATTCTAAAATTTGGTCAATAAAAGGCAAAGGAAAATGATCTTTCTAGTAACGGCATTCAGCTTTCGATAGTCCACACATACTCGCCAACCAGTTGTTGCACGAGTAAGAATTAATTCACCCTCATCATTCTCTATTACGATAATACCTGACTTCTTAGGTACTACTTGGGTTGGACTAACCCACTTGCTATCTAAAATTGGATAGATAATTCCAGCATCTAGCCATTTCACTACTTCCTTTTTCACGACTTCCCGCATATTCGGATTCAATCTTCGTTGCATGTCCCTATGTGGTTTTGCCTCAACCTCGTAGTGAATATGATGCATGCAAACAGAAGGATCTATACCCTTCAAATCGACAATTGACCACCCTATAGCCTCTTTATGCTTTTTGAGTACTCCGACAAGTTTGTCTTCCTGGTCGTTGGTTAGGTCAGACGCAATGATCACTGGAAGGGTATCATTGGATCCAAGAAATGAATATTTCAGTGTGGCAGGAAGAGGCTTTAGCTCTATAGTAGGTGGTGCTTCTAAGGATGGTACAGAGGGCTTGATTGAATTGGTAATTGTTCGTACTTTACAGTCCAAGGGGATTGGTGCTAAAATTGGGAGGTTCTAGCAAAGCATGTATTTCTTCAGTGTATCCATCAATATCAAAATTATCCATTCCAAAATGTGTTAGGCATGCCTGTAAAGGATCTGAGTTGAGCAAGGCAGGAGCTTTATCTTCTATAACTTCCTCTAACAAGTTGATCTCATTATGGTCGTACACAGGTGGTCCCAAAGATGCATTGAAAATATTCAACCTTAGCTTCTTATTTCTGAAAGTTACATCCATAACTCCGATCCTACAATTTATACAAGCATTAGCAGTTACTAAGAAGGGTCTACCTAGGATGATTGGTATTTGGTTGGGGTTGCTACCAGATTCCATATCCAGCACAAGAAAGTCAACAGGAAAGTAAAATTCATCTACTTTCACCAATACGTCTTCCAGCATTCCACGGGGTACCTTAATAGATCGGTCTGCTAGTTGTAAGGTTACTGTCATGGGTTTTAACTCTCCAAATCCAAATAGGTCATATATAGAGCTCGGGAAAAGGTTGACACTTGCACCCAAATCTAATAATGCCTTCTTAATCGTGAGGTTCCCTATGACACAAGAAATAATTGGGGTACCTGGATCTTTCAGTTTGGGTGGGGTAATTTGCTGGAAAACTGAGCTGGCCTGCTCAGTTAGGTGGACTTTTCTTGATATTTGTGCCTTTGATTTTCGTTTCTGTGTACACAGGTCCTTTAGAAATTTGGCATAGGTCGGAACTTACTTAATGGCATCGAGAAGAGGTAAGTTTATCTGGACCTGTTTAAACAGTTCCAACATTTCATTCATTTTTATACCCTTCTTATCAAGAGGCAGAGAGGATTCTAAAGCACTGGGAAATGGAGCTTTAGGTGCAGGTGCTGGGTTAATAGGTTCTTTCTTCTCTTCAGATTTCTTCTTTTCTGTTGTAGCTGAAATTGGTTGCTCTTGTTGTTGGATTACTTCAGGTTGATTTAAGATTTTTTTGCTTCTAAGGGTCATGATCGATTTGGCATGTTCGAAAAAAGTTTCAAGACCAATGGAGCTTTCAGCCATGTACTGACCTTTTGGGTTATTAATAGGCTGACTAGGTAATTTGCCTTCTTCCCTCCTACTGAAAGCTGTTGCTAGCTGACCTATCTGGGTCTCTAGCTTTGCTATGGATTGCGTATGGGAGTGAAGGAGTTAGGTATTCATTTCTAGTCCTTTAAGTGCTTGCAGTACCTTTTCTTCGAAAGTCGAGCTATGAGTACTCGAAGTGGGTTGAGGAGGTTCTAGTATTGTGGCTGGGATGGATGCCTAAAAGTTACATCCGGATAACCTGATCTTTGTTGCATCGGAGGAACCACTGGTTGTGATTTCCATGAGAAATTTGGATGGTTTCTCCATCCCGATTGTACGTACTAGAATAGGGGTTGTTCCCTGGTCTATGAGTAGTTTGGGCTTGATGGACTTGTTCTTGTACATGTTCAGAAAATTGTGGTGCAACGGACAATCATTCACACAATGAGTGGGGCTCGAACACAATGCACATATATCTTGTATCTGACGGGATGGAGAAGGTGACTGTCCTATACTTAATAATCGATCTAACTTTTGGGACAATTCATCTACCTTATGATGGATATCTATGGCATTTCCTACTTCATATATTCCACCTCTCTTTGGGTTTGACATGGGTTTATCTCTAATAGAGGCAGACATATGATGTAATGAATTTTCACTTAAAATTTCAAACAGTTGCCATGCCTCATCCTCACTTTTCGCATGAATGTCCCACCGCATGATGCATCGACCATTTGTCGATGTCTTTCAGATAACCCATCATAAAAATATTGGATTAACTGCCACTTGGGTACAGCATGGTGGGGATATTTTCTAATAAGGTCCTTTAATCTCTCCCATATTTCATGAAAATTTCTCCATCTAATTGGAAAAAACTAGTTATGGCTTTCCTTATTTGATTAGTTTTTCCTATGGAAAAATATTTCTTGAGAAACTCTCCTTGCAGCTGGTCCTAAGTTGATATAGTCATGGAATCCAAAGTATATAGCCAGTATTTGGCTTTGTCCTTAAGTGAGAAAGGGAATAATTTTAACCTAAGAGCATCATCGAAGAAGTTATGAATTTTGACAGTTGAGCATATCTCAAGAAATTCTTCAAAATATTTATAAGGGTCCTCATTACTAAGTCCATAAAATGAAGGTAACATTTGGATTATACTGGACTTAATTTCATATTGAGTGGCCTCCACAGGGGCACTTGAATACAAGGAGAGTAGGTATATGTGGAAGGAGTAAAGTACTCCTTCAATTGCCTGGGTGGATCATTCTCCTGATTTGGTCCATATTTTTAAGTTTTTGGCTCTAAAGGTTCTTTCTATTTCTGGATCAAAAGGTTGGATTTTTGGTCGTAACGATCTACGACTAAGTATACACCTTACAATTATACTTTAGAGCAAACACAGAAAATTTTAGTTTTATAATAAAGTGAGAAAAGAATGAAGAAAATCTAAAGAGAAGAACCTAAGAATTTTAAATCTATGAAAAGGGAGAAATTAGTTAATGTTTAGATGTTAATTACAATCAACTTAAACAAGCATAGACTCTCTATCCTAAGGTTAACTTAGATCTAGACAGCTCCTAACTTCCAAGACCGCCTTTGAGCACTCCAAGCTCAAGACTGACTAACTGACTCGGCCAGGTAAGCATAAGATGTGGGAGTTCCCTGTTCGTTGCTTTCCTTAGACACCAACTGAGTTGGCCAGGTCAGTCAACGGAATCAATTAAAAACTACTTTCTTTAACCACTTGCCTTAGACACTGAGCAATTAACCAATCTATACTCGGTTCAACTCTAGAGCTTTCTTATCCTATTGAGCTCAAAATTCCTAGGGCTAACATCTAGTTGCTTTTAAAATTAAGGCTTGGTTTAATGCAGAATGAAGGTTATGATTTTTGGGCCAAGAAAGGGTGATCAAATCCCCACCTTATCTGATTAATGGGTTATTGCCCTTAAGATTAATTATGGAGATGAGATGCAAAGAAACAAAGTGTCCAATCAAGTTAGAAATTTTTATGTTTGAGGTTACGCTATTTTAGTTAAGTGTTATGAAATGTCAATGATTTTTTTTTTTAATTAATTCAACCATGCCAAGGACCCCGACAATGATGCCAAAATTTGATACGTAGTCGTTGATAGCACCAAAAAATAACTCTACTCACTACGTAGGTAGGATGAGTCGAGATCCTATCCTCAGGGACCTTGGACTAAGTTGAGATTATAAAATAAAAGAAAGAAGCATTATTTTGATTTAAAAAATAAATTATTTTAAAATTGATGTAATTAGAAAATAAAGAGCTCGAAAGTTTTAAATTAATTTTGCACTAGCAGAGTTGTATCTCTTTTTTAATTAAATAGATGTGATTAATCTTAAGAAAAATACCTATCTTTCCTCGGCACATCCGTATCCGTAGATCACGGTGCGTCTCCGAAAAGTACTAGGTAAACAACTCTTCTTTCCTCAGCACGCCCCGTACCCATAGATCACGGTGCATCTCCGAAAAATAAAAGTTGTTCTTAATATTAATCTAACAGGAAAGCATAAATAAAAGCATATGAAAGAGAGCAAATAAAGAACTTGTTGGGTATAAAATACCCCCCCAGCCGAAGTTCGGGTCAGAAGTGACCCTACCGAGACTTTGCCGGCGTCCGACCTTGGGCGACATATTTTCGAACCTCTCCAACGGTTAAGCTTCCGCAACATTCCCAAGTTCTGCTGACGGATAAACTCCCACAGCTTCTTCCGCAAGTGTCGATCGGGTTCCCCCGACGGACGAACCCCTGCCGCATCTCCCAGACTTCTCCAACGATGAGCTTCTTCAGTCATCTATCAGGCTGCTCCAAATGCTCTCGGTATTCTACTATCAGCCGACCTCCTACAAGGGTCAACCGTTCTCCGGACCTCTTCCAGATTTTTTCCCAATAGGATTTGATCGACTCCAATCCGAATTTCTTCCAGAACTTCGTCAATTCGTCAGTGGCCGAACTTTTCCAATAGCAGATCTCCACGACGGACGGACTCCATCCAAGTTTCTACGATGGTCGACTGCCTTTCGGACTTCGTCCGAGTTCCTATGGGAGCCGGACTCCTTCTTCGAACTCCTACTGCAGGTAGACTTCGTCCGAGCTCCTACCGGAGCCGGACTTCAGCCCTGAGCTCCTATTGCAGGTAGGCCTCATCCAAATTCTGACAAGGGTAGGACTCCGAGCCCCCACCACAAGCGATCTACTCCAAACTTCTACTACAAGCGGTCTACTTCGAACTTCCACAACAAGCGGTCTACTCCGAGCTGCCACAACAAGCGGTCTACTTCGAATTTCTACTACGAGCGTCCACGTCAGATTTCTACTGTAAGCCTCCACTTGAGCTTCTATTGTGAACGAATTTCCTCTGAACTTCTATTGCAGACAGGCTTCGACTGAGCTTCCTCGACAAATGATCCCCATCCAAACTTCTACGGGAATCAGACTCTGACCGAACTTCTGTAGCGGACAGATTTCGGACGAACTCCTACGACACACGGACTCCAGCAGTCGGACCCCTCCAGTGGGTGAACCTCTCTAGCGCCATCCGACATCCACTGTCGGTTGACCTTCTGTCGGATTCTGCATGAAATCGAACTTCATCCACAGAAAGCCCCTGACCGAGCTTCTACAGTAGATGACCTTCGCCTGCAGCACTAGTGCCCAAGGCACCCAACGATAGAAGGCTCGCCAGCAACATCCGAGCTCCTCTTAGACGGAGAACCATCTCTCTCCACCAGACACCCCAACCGAGCTTCGGTCGACAGGTCTGGACTCCCTGGCAGGCCACAGTAATGGCCACGACTCTGCTCCACTTCTTGTAACGGATCCCACGCGGCTCCATCATGCTCTGGCGAGTCACAACAACGGATATCACCCCACTCTCCACAACAGGCTCCACGTGGCAGGCCACGGTGATGGCCATGACTCCACTCCACTACTCTCCGTAACAAACTCCTCGTGGCCCCGAACGGCCCACTACCAGGCGGCTACAGACATCGCTATCAATCTGTTATGCCCTCCGCCTATAAAAAGGGACCCCAGATACGTTATTCCTTAAGCTCCAATTTCTATCCCAAAACTCTACTAAAAATTTTCGTTCGAGTACTCCATTCTTGTTGAGGCAGAGAACTGACTTGAGCGTTGGAGGGTCTTGCCGGAGCACCCCCAACTCCGGTTTAGACTTTCTTTGTAGGTCCCGATGGCGATCGCGACTCCCTCGACTCTAGCTTCTCCGACGTCAGTGGATTTTTGTACCAACAGGATTGGCGCTAGAGGAAGGGGTGTGTCTTTGCAGTACCCTTGTTCTTAAAGGAGCGCTCAACGGGACCACCTTCGATCATCTTCTCTGACATCTCCTCCTCCGGTTGCCTGCCTGATCTCCACTTGATGCCTCCCCAAAGGGCATCCACCAGGCGGTCAACGGCCTCGCGGCCAGATCTCAGCGAGCCCCGCAAGCCCGGCCTCATCTTCGATTTCCCAAGCTCCTCCTTCGATGACGACGGCGGTCGGCATGGAGTAGTTTGACCTGCTGGTTCAACTGGTCAGAGGCCTCACCGAAGCAGTGCAGGCCATGCAGCAGCAGCCGCAGGTATCAGTGCGGCTGGAAAGAGCATCGTCGGAGTTCCAGAATCCGACGACCGGGTGGGCCACTTGGGCCAGCCGCCCTGTCTTCCCTAGAAAAGAAAAATAGAAGGTAGAGAGCCCTCCGTCCGATCATGATTCAACCCCCGGAGAGTCCCTGCCTCTGCTCCACCAGAAAACCCTCGAGGCCCGCAGTCGAGAGGACATCCTGGATCAGAGACTCCAGGAGATGAACCGGCGGATCGAAGAGCTCCACCGCGCTCCCACTGCTTACGGTGAGGATATTTGCACTGACCCTCCTTTCTCTCAAATGATCATGCAGGAACCAATCCCGTCGAACTTCAAGCTCTCCCAATTCGAGAGCTACGACGGGACCTTGGATTCGGTCGACCACCTGGAGGCCTTCCGGACCATGATACTGCTCCATGGCATGCCAGATGCCATCTTGTGTCGACCTTTCCCATCTACCTTGAAGGGAGCAGCAAGGAATTGGTACTCGACATTGAAGCTGGGTACAATCTTCTCCTTTGACCAAATGAGTCACCAGTTCGTGGCTCATTTCATCAGCAGTCGGCATCCCCGGTGAGGTTCGGAGTCCCTCATCAACGTCAAGCAAAAGGAGGGAGAGTCCATCCGAGCTTACGTCAACCCCTTCAACGCCGCCACCCTGGAGGTCCGGAACCTGGACCAATCGGTTGCAATGGCTGCCTTAAAGAGCAACCTTCAAAAGAATGACCTCCTCTTCTCCCTGGAAAAGAAGTATCCTAGAGACTTTGCCGATCTGCTGGCTCGGGCCGAAGGATATGCCGAGCAGAGGAAGCCTTCAAGCTGAAGGATGAGGAAGCCGTGAAGGAGCGGCAAGCGGGTGACTCCGGTAAGCCCGCAGTTGAAAGAGGCCCGAATGAAGCCTGGCCACATTCTGGACTCCTCTCGGGTACAAGCATGTCCAGACTCCTCCCCGAGCACGTAGGCAGAGAAGCCCAGACCGCAGGGTTCGCGGGGCTCTCTCCCAGGAAGATTCCACAACTATGCCCCCCTCAATGCATCGAAAATCCAGGTGCTGATGGAGGCAGAGAGCAGCTCCCAAGGCCAGAAAAGATGCGCACACACCCCGGGAAGCACAATCCTAACAAGTTCTGCCTCTACCATCATGACCACGGCCACAACATAGAGGAATGCATTCAACTCCGAGACGAGATCAAGGAGCTCATCAGACGAGGTCGGCTCGACAGGTTCATCCGACGTCGGTCTGAGGGTAGAGAGGATCGCCAAGGGCCCTACCACAACCCGAGCCACCGAGGAGGGAAGAGCAGCCCGGAGATTGGCCTCCAATTGGGATCATCAACTCCATCTCTGGAGGACCTTGACGGGGAGCAGACCTTCTACAGCCATGAGATTTGAAAAACCTGTAAATGTATTACGAATGACTTTGCTTTAAATCAAGATTCCTTTCAGATTTGCATATCTTTCCCTTTTGCATGGACTCGTAACGACAGGGGATAACCCCTTCAGACAACGAAAACAAAGCCGTGTTAGGAACAGGAGGAGAACCTTGTCCTAACATGGGCAAAGTTGAAAGTCTGATTATTTTAAGATCGAACGGGGGCGAGGCCCATATAACGGCCCTTATGTGCCCCCACAACCATGTCGGGAACAGGAGAAGAACCTCGTCTCGACACAATCGAAGGCCCGATCCTCCTTAGACCAGATGGGGGGAGAGGCCCTACAACGTCCTTATGTGCCCCCACAGCCATGTTAGGGATAGGAGGAGAATCTCGCCCTAACATGAGTAAGGCCGAAGGCCCGATTATTTTTAGACCGAATGGGGGGAGAGGCCCTACAACGCCCTTATGTGCCCCCACAGCACGTTAGGGACAGGAGGAGAACCTCGCCCTAACATGAGCAAGGCCGAAGCTCGATTATTTTTAGATCGGATGGGGGGAGAGGCCCTACAACGCCCTTGTGTGCTCCCACAGCCATGTTAATGACAGGAGGAGAACCTCGCCCTAACATGAGCAAAGTCGAAGGCCCGGTTCTCCTTAGATCAGATGGGGGGAGAGGCCCTACAACACCCTTGTGTGCCCCCACAGTCCTGTTAGGGACAGGAAGAGAACCTCACCCTAACATGAGCAAAGTGGAAGGCCCGATTACCTTTAGACCGGATGGGGGGAGAGGCCCTGCAATGCCATATGTGCCCCCACAGTCCTGTTATGAACAGAAGAGAACCTCATCCTAACCTGAGCTGAAATCGACTACATTAGAAATAGGGGAAGAACCTTGTCCTAACACAACTAAGATCCGGCCATTCGAGATCTGATAAGAAAAAAGAGAACCTTCTCGACGGCCCCTTTATGCTCCCGCGACCCCATAAAAAGCTAGGGAGAACCCTTGCTTAAAAAGAGGAGGGAGATGTGAAGGAAAAGTAGCGAACTACACCAGTGAAAAATGGAAGCCAAACTATACCAAAGACACAAAGGACCTCATCTCCATGAAGAAGGAGAAAGAGAAAGAGAGATCTATGGTCATGAACGAAAAGGCAAATCAACACGACAATGGCTAGGAACCTTCAAACGATGTCGACGTCAAACAAATCAAAGGACACAAAAATTTGGTAACGACGACCTAATACAAAAATGAACAAAGAACCTTCGGACAACATAACATCGAACGAGACAAAAAATGAAAGAAGTCCGACGGACGATAATTCAACACAACACGCAGGCAAGGTAACAAAAAATCTCCTTTTCATTTGTTAGCAAGGTATGCGTTACAGAGCCCAGAAGGCCCAAAAAAAAAAAAAGAAAAAAATGACAAGAACAGAAAAAGAAGACACATAGAAGGACGAAAGGCAAAAAGAGCCCTAAGGGGGTCCGGCTTCTTCCAACTTCGAACTTTCGGCTTCGACCCTCATTAGGGAGTGCCTTAAGCTTTTGACTTCTTCTTTCAATTTTTTTCTCCCTCATTAGCATCTCCATATACCTCTGATGAAACCATTGGCTTTCGTTCTCCACCTCTCGGAGCCTCTTTCTCAGGACCTCAGATTCTGCCTCGCATCCTTGACCGCCTGCTGCTCGTATACCAGCTGGATCTTCAATTGTTGCAGCTCGACCTTCCCCTCCCCAAGGGCTAGGATAGCTCTTCTATGGTTCCTCTTAGGGACTGGAGTTCGTCAGGATCCCGAACAGGAACAAACTGGGCTCCTTCAGATAACTGCCTTTGAAGGCGGGCAACCTCGTCGGTCGCCATCCTGAGCTTCCTCTTGTAGTCGTCCACCTGCTTGCACCAGCTGGCCCGGTATGCATTATAGTTTGCCTGGTATCCTGAAGCTATTGCTGAAGGTCAGAGAACTTCTTCGACCATTCTCGATCGCGGTCGGCCTGAGTCGAAAGCCAGGACGAGCTTCCTTCCAGCTGGCCGATCTTCTCTTGTGCAGCCGACAGCTCTGCTCAAGAGAGCTGATCTTGGAAGCCTAAGCCCAAGATCGGTCCTGGCATGCTTCTTATGTTCCTCGAGCTCCTTCTCAAAGTTTGCTTTCCTCCGATTGTACTCCATGATCCCTTTCACGTGGAGGTTCCGAAAGTAGGTGGCCTCCGCAGTGGCTCTGAGTGGCTCTCCCTCAGCCTACGAAGCTCGTCCTCCATCTCCCTCGACTTTTTTGTTAAATGACGGACTTTCTTCCTCAGATGTCGGATCGTAGACCCCAGCGGAACTCCTATGGCAAAAAAGCGCTTCGGCAGGACACTACCATTGGGAGACAAAAGCGTCAAGGTGCAGCTCATTGCAGAAAAAAAAAGAAAAGAAAAAGAGAAAGGAGAAGAAAAGTTCCCCATAAGGAGGAGCCCAATTTTATTGATTGAATGCCTCTTAAAGACAAAAGAAAAAAGAAAAATCACAGTGAAAGAAGAATACAAAGTCAGAGGTCTCAGACCTCCGAAGCAGGAGTTGGGGAGCCCGGTGTTCTTGGAAGGGGGGCTGTGGTGGCAGCGCAGTAAGAGAGGGCCTGGCTTCATCTTCAGACGCCTCATCCAAGAAGCTGAAGTCGAGCTCGAGAAATTTCTTGACCATCTTCTCTTGGCAGAGCTCGAATCTTTTGATGAATGCATCTTGGCCGAACTTGACGTTCAGGTCCCTCATTTCAGCAGAGGCCTTGAACTCCTCCACCACTTGGACCTTGGCCTCCGAGATCAGAACCGAAATCTGCTCCATCAAATTTGCGACCTCGGCCTCCGCCTTCCTCACCATCGCCTCCGAGGCCTGCTTTTCTTTCTCAAGGGCCTCTTGGAGGTTGGCTACCTTGGCAGCCTTTTCCTTGAGGCGGGTGGCCTCGGCCCGGCGTCCCTCCTCCACCTGGATAGCGTCCCTCCTCGCCTTGTTCGTCGCCTCGATGTTGGTGAGGAGCTGGTGCCCAAGCTACAAGGACGGCCAGGAGGTCAGAATGAAAGTTGAGAAGTTAATTGAATGAAGGAGCGAGGAGAGGAAAGTGAATCTGCTTACCTCGAGAAAGGATCCTAGAGAGTCCCAAACCTGCTGTTCGGGATCGGTGCGAACGATCCTCTGGATGACTTCGGGCAGGACGCACCCATCGACCAGTCACTTTATCAGGTCTGTGTCATTAAAGGGATTCTCCACCAGCTCTTCCTCAGAGCCGTGGGATTCTTCGATGGCGGCTCGACGGCCGCTGACCCTGCGGGCCACCATCTTCTTTCTCCTCCCCCTCTCAACCCCTGGCACCTCCTTGAAGTGGGCCCCGAAGTGGGAACCTCAGTGAGAGAACTCCTCGAAGAGGCTCAGGGAACCGGGGGCTCGGGGTCTGATGGAACATCGACCGTAAGGGCTCTTGGGCAGGCGTGGCCGAGCTCGTCTCCTTCGTTCTGACCTTTTTCGCCGACCCGAGGCCGCAGGCCTTTTCTTTTGTGAACCTTGAGGCCCCTGGTAAGCGTCCGTGCTGCTTCGGCATCCATTCCTAAAAAAAAAAAAAAAAGAAGAGAGAAAAAAGAGATCAGCAATGGAGTGAAGAAAGGAAGAGGTGATGCACAGTTAAAAAAAAAAACAAAGAGAAAAAAAGAAGGGGGAAGAGAAGAAGAAGAGAAAAGAAAAGAAGAAGAAAGGAAAGATGAATACTCGCGGGATCCAGGGGACTCAAGCCGATGTTGAACAGAAATTGCTCCTTCAGAAGGTTGGGAAGGGAAGGAGTTGGATAACTAAGAAGCTTCCGGGCAGCCTGAAGGTCGTCCTCCCCCAGGCTAGGAGCCCGACGGACAGAGTCCCTCAGGGAGCCCCAAGGGGGCAATCCCAGCTTTAAGGTCGGACATTGGACGTAGAGGTACTTCCCTTCCAGTTATAGATAAAGAGGGAGCACCTTTCAGCAATCCCTTCTTGTCGAACTGGGGGAGAAGTACCACCAGTCCTTTGCCGAGGGTGGTGCTTGAAGGTGTAAAAATACCTAAACAAAGGAAGAGATGGCTGAACTTCGACTACGTGGCAAAGGGAGAGGAACCCTATCAAAAACCTAAAGGAGTTTGGTACGATTGAAGCTAAAGAAATGTCTAGAAAATGGAAAAGAGCGACGACGAAGGACGAAACAGAAGTCGGAGCCCAGCACGGAAGGCCTCCTGGTACAGGCAGAAACGGCCAGGTGGGGGGTGCTAGCCCGATGGCGGGATCAGGAAGCTTCAGATCGTATCCGGAGGAACTCCATACTGAACCTTTATCAGTAGAAGTTCATCCGGAGTCAGAGAATAGGGAATGGCATCCAGTGCAAAAATCGGACGAGGCCTAGTCCTAGATATGGGTTCGTCTAGAGTATGAGGGCACCAACAGGACTTTCAGGCAGGACGAAACTCCTGGAGGCAGAAGGGTGAGTTTAAATAGACCCTGGGATCCGGCCTATAATGATCGCAGATCTCTCCTGGCCGACCCATGTTCGCCACGTGTCCCACTCGCCACAGCAGGCAGCTAAAATTGGCTGACAGCTAGCAAGGCCATTATTGCACTGTACCAAGAGCAATGCTCCAGCGGGAATTCGAAAAGTCTCTTCGGATCGCCCCGATTTGAAAAGACTCCAGTATGCGCATATTAAATGTCAGGATTTCTGAGGGCGGTCATGCGCAGAATTCAAGGGGGCAACTTCGGCTGTAAAAACTTCTCTATACTTCCTTCATTCGAAGCTCAAACTCGAAAGTAGGGGGACTGGTGTTGGGTATAAAATACCCCCCCAATCGAAGTTCGGGTCGGGAGTGACCCTCCGGGACTCTGCCGGCATCTGACCTTGGGCGACATATTTCGAACCTCTCCGACGGTTGAGCTTCCGCAACATTCCCAAGTTCTGCTGACAGATAAACTCCCACAGCTTCTTCCACAAGTGTCGACCGGATTCCCCCGACGAACGAACCCCTGCCGCATCTCCCGGACTTCTCCAACGATGAGCTTCTTCAGTCGTCTATCAGGCTGCTCCAAATGCTCTCAGGATTCTACTGTCAGCCGACCTCCTACAAGGGTCAACCATTCTCCGGACCTCTTCCAAATTTTTCCCAACAGGATTTGATCGACTCCAATCCGAATTTCTTCAGAACTTCATCAGTTCATCAGTGGCCAAACTTTTCCAACAGCAGATCTCCATAATGGACGGACTCCATCCAAGTTTCTACGGCGGTCGACCACCTTCGGACTTCGTCCGAGCTCCTACGGGAGCCGACTCCTTCTCCGAACTCCTACTGCAGGTAGACTTCATCCGAGCTCCTATGGGAGCCGGACTTCAGCCCTGAGCTCCTATTGCACGTAGGCCTCATCCGAATTCTGACAAGTGTCGAACTCTGAGCCCCCACCACAAGCGATCTACTCTGAACTTCTACTACAAGCGGTCTACTTCGAACTTCTACTACAAGTGGTCTACTCCGAGCTGCCACAACAAGCGGTCTACTTCAAATTTCTACTATGAGTGGTCCACGTCAGATTTCTACTGTAAGCCTCCACCTGAGCTTCTATTGTGAACGAATTCCCTCTGAACTTCTATTGAGGCAGGCTTGGGTCGAGCTTCCTCGATAAATGATCCCCATCCGAATTTCTATGGGAACCAAACTCGACTGAACTTCTGTAGCGGACAGATTTCGGATGAACTCCTACAACACACGGACTCCAGCAGCGGACCCCTCCAGCGGGTGAACCTCTCCAGCTTCATCCGACATCCACTGTCGATCGATCTTCTGTCGGATTCTGCATGAACCGAACTTCATCCACAGAAAGCCCCTGACCGAGCTTCTACAGCAGATGACCTTCGCCTGCAGTACTAGCCCCAAGGCACCCAACGGTAGAAGGCTCGCCAGCAACATCCGAGCTCCTCTTAGACAGAGAACCACCTCTCTCCACCAGACACCCCAACCGAGCTTCGACCGACAGGCCTGGACTCCCTAGCAGGCCACAGTAATGGCCACGACTCTGCTCCACTTCCTGTAACGGATCCCAAGCGGCTCCATCATGCTTTGGCAAGTACGACAACGGACATCACCCCACTCTCCATAACAGGCTCCACATGGCAGGCCACGGTGATGGCCATGACTCCACTCCACTACTCTCCGTAACAAACTTCTCATGGCCCCGAACGGCCCACTACCAGGCGGCTACAGACATCGCTGTTAATGTATTACGCCCTCCGCCTATAAAAAGGGACCCCCAGATAGTTATTCCTTATGCTCTAATCTCTATCCCAAAACTCTGCTAAAAATTTCGTTCGAGCACTCCATTCTTGTTGAGGCAGAGAACTGACTTGAGCGTCGAAGGTCTTGCCAGAGCACCCCCAACTCTGGTTTAGACTTTCTTTGCAGGTCCCAGTGACAACCGCGACTCCCTCGACTCCAGCTTCTCTGACCTGGCAGATTTTTGCACCAATAGAACTCATGATGATTTAATTAAAAAGCATAATCTTTATTGCATATAAAGAAATATAAGAAAGTTTAGAACAATAAACCATCTCTGTGTCATTATAAAATTTCTTCTCCACTCTCGAGACTGATAGCCTAGCTGCTCATGAAGTAGTCCCTTTCTTTTCCTTTATGCAAGCTCTAGAAGAATTTCAGGGCTCCCCCTCCAATGGGAGTACAAAAGCCTTTTTATAGGTGTTAGGAGGGATGAGATTTACATGGTTTTTCGATGTGGGACTAAAGAAAATACTAAAAACTAAAAAATGGATGGATGAGATGGAAAGATCACAAGCAGATAAAGAAAAATAAAATTTTTCTCTTGAAGTATTTCTAAATATATATTTTTTTTCCTTCCATCTGTTCGTCTGTCTCCACGAACCCCGTGCCCGCGCCCGCGTCGCCTGACGTGCCGCGCCCGCCTCACGCCCACGCTCGCATCCGCCCCGTCCATGCCGCATCTATGCCACGTGAACCATACGTGAACACTCCCTTCTTTCTCTTTTTTTTTATTCCAAAAAGAAACTTTTGTTTCTTTACAATAACGCTTATATCCTTTTTAGATTTCTTGCATAGTATCTTATTTTCTATAATATGTATACATCTTTCTTTTATTTAAATTTTATTTTAAGTCTAATTTTTTTTAAACTTGAGTCTTTTTGATCTGCACATCAGACTCTTTGTATCGACGATCATCTTTCCTGTAAAACATAAAAAAAAGTATCAAATTCTTAATAAATAAAATAAATAAAATATGATTTTTTGCTTTAAATGACTTAAATTAAGTTTTATCAGGAGGCAGTATGGTTGTAAAAATTTATCATCGAGCTAAATTACACCTTCTATTGATGGCCCTACCTATTGTATTATGATAGCAATAGTACCATAGCTCAGGCGAAAGAATCAAAATCACACCAGCATACCAAGTATATTCTGTGCTACTATCATCTGGTGTGAGAGATTGTGAATCAAAATAACATCGAGCTTCAGAAGATCGATGGAAAGAAAAACCTAGCCAATCCTTTTACTAAAGCTCTTGAGATCAAAGAGTTGATGACTTCAAATAGAAGATGGATATAAGATACTACCCCGATTGACTTTAGTCCAAGTGAGAGTTGTTGGGAATTATGTCTTAAAATCAATCATGTGATGATTGAGTTTCTCTTTGTATATAAATTATTAATTAATAAATAAAAATTATTTTGATATTATTCATCATAAAGTTACATCTTTCTTGTAGAACTTTTATGTTGTAATGAAGTCTTTAGAACTATGTTAGTGAACGATAAAGAGAGAATTTATCGTATAGTTCTTAAATATATTCATGATCAAATGATACGTCATTACAGAATGATGACGTCTATCGAGTGGAGGTCATTGTATGCTATATGGATTGGTTGTCCTCTTAACCAAGGAGTATGGCGACACTGGTATGGCATACAGATGAGATGTAAGAGTCTATCATCACTGAATAAGTGACTCATCTGCTGAACATTCTACTATCAAGAACTGCTCGCAAATCATATGGACTTAAGTATCCCTCAAACCTGAGATCACCATAGTGACTTGCAAGCAACTCACTGTGCTTTGGTGCTGGACTATCTAAATTTCTAATGCAGTGACGGAAGGCTATTGGGTATAGTCAAGTACTTGAAAGTCTGTGTGTGGATCAAGATGTGATTGACCCCTTTGAATTATTGGAGCTGATGTATTGCTGTATTTTAATTTTATAAAGTCTTGGACAGGATAATTCATAAGATGGATTTGCAAGGTTGAAGTACAATATGGGTGAAACACTCTGGATTGACAGTTAAACCTAGATCATCCTAAAGCATTCAGGATCAAAGGGATAAATTATGTGGTAACCATATGCATAGGTTTTGAAATATTTTTTTATGATAATTTGATCTATCTAGATGTCAGAAACTATTACTAGATGATAACTTTGATTAGTATAAGAATCTGTTTCTGTGCTACCGACTTAGTGTTTAAAACTATGGAGTCACGCACATAAATTAGACAACATAGGAAAGTATTGGCCTATATTCATATGTCCAATTTGAAAGTACTTGACTTGATTGAAGATATAAACTTGTTGAAAATTAGGTTCTAAAACCAATCATGTGATGATTGAGTTCATCCTTATATATAAATTATTGATTATTGAATAATAGTTATTCTGATATTTTTCATCATAAAGTGATATCTTTCTTGAACTCTTGTACTGTAATGAAGTCCCTAAAACTATGCTAGTGTACGATAAAGAGAGGATTTATCGTATAATTCTTAAATAAGTTTACAATCAAATGATACGTCATTACGAGATGATGATGTTTATTGAGTGAAGGTTGTTGTGTGTCATATAGATTGGTTGTCCTCTTAACCAAGGAGTATGGTGACATTGGTATGGCATACAAGTGAGATGTAAGGGTACATCATCACTGAACAAGTGACTCACCTGTCGAGTGTTCTACTGTCAAGAGCTGCTCATGAAATATATGGGTATAAATATCCTTCAGACTTGAGATCACCATAGTAACTTGCAAGCAACTCACTGTGCTTTGGTGCCGAACTATCTGGATTTTTAATGCAGTGATGGAAGGCTATTGAGTACAGTTAAATATTGTGAAGTCTGTGTGTGGATCAAGATGGGATTGACCTCTCTAGATTATTGGAGTTGATATATTATTATATTTTAATTTAGTAAAGTTTTGGTCTGGGTAATCTATGAGATGGATTTGAAAGGTTGAAATATAATATGGATGAAGCAATCTCGGTTGATAGTTAAACTGAGACCATCCTAAAGCATCCAAGGTCAAAAAGATGAATTATATGATAACCATGAGTATGGATTCTGAAATATTCTTTTACGATAATTTGACCTATCTAGATGTCGGAAACCATTGCTAGATAGTATCTCGATTAGTGTAGGAATTGGTTCCTATGCTACTGAGAAGTGTTTGAACCTATGGAGTCACGCACACAAGTCAAACAAAATAGGAAGGAATTGACCTATGTTTATATGTTCAATCTGGAAGTACTTGACTTGATTGAATATATAAGCTAACTTGATTAAGAATTGAGTTATGGGTCAAATGGGATTGAAGAGTTGACTATATTTAGCTAGCACTACACATGAGGTTCAAATTTAATCTCGGGGATGAATAATTTTTATCTATGATTCATGAAATATATGAAAGATTAGATTTAAGTACTAATTAATTTTAGATTAGATCTAAATTATTTAGACTTAAATAGATTTAAAATCTAAGTTAGACTGGGTACAAAAGTCTTAAAGAGTTTAGGATTGATAGCCTTTTGAAATTATTTCGAACCGACTTCGAATCGAATTTGAATTAGACCTGTTTTGGATGAGATATGAGTATTTCTACTTACATTGAGAATACCCACTCATGAAGTATGACCAAAAATTAGTTTGGTATTTTTTTGGAGCATCCCAAGTGGGTGTTAGAGTGGGTGCAAAGTGGATGTCATAAGTGATGGCAATTATATCTCATATAGGAGCCCTTCTTTCATGAGTATTGGACCAATTCAAATCAAATTTGAATAAAGAGTCCTCCTCTCATTGGATCATGAGAATCATCTATAAATAGAGAGAGTCTCTACCTATGAATGATAGAAGAGAATAGAATAGCAAACTAATCAAATTGAGAGAAGAGAAAAAGAAAGAGAGACAGACGTATGAAGAGAGAGGTCCTTCATCTTCTACATCTCTCCCCTTGTTGCCGCCTACTCTCTTTGGGTGTGGATCCTTCTTAGGCATCCTACCTATTGGTGTGAGATATCACATCATCACATCTCATCCCTCGATTAATTGAGTTGCAAAGCTAATTGGATTGGAGTTCATCCTGCTTTCCTGCGGCGTTTGACGTGCATGCGAAGTAGAGGGTTTGCATACCCAGATCTCTATGAAGATTTATATCAGATAATTTAGAATTTGATCTCTGGTTCTACTATAATTTAGGTAAGGATTTGATCCATAAATAAGTAGAATATTAGAGAAAATTTTTAGATGTAATCTGGGCATTCTGGAGGAAAATTGTTCCCTTCCCTTCAACTGGTATCAGAGCAGACTTGAAATATATACATATAAAATAAAAAGTTTTATGATTATTTATATAAGATATAATTAAAATTTTTTGTATGACATTAAATCTCATTTAAATATATTTATATAAAATTTTTTATCTAATTTTGATTGGATTAGAGGTGCCTAATCAATGGTTGATTGAGGTTGTTATAAATCTATTATAACAGAATTCTACTGTTGCTGAATTTTTGATAAAAAATAATGTAAATTAAAAATATATTTTAATAAAATTTTAACTTTATTATTTTCTTTATAAAGTGAGGATTATCTCAGATTTAAATTAGATCCATTTTGATGGATATTTGATCTAAATCCTATCATAATTTAGCACTGTGTGAAAATAGATTTTACCAAAAATTAATTTTTTATGCATTCATATTTGCATCTAATTATTTTTTTATTTGATATCAAATCTAAAATTAATATTTTATAATTAGTATAAGATAAGTTTTAGATTTGATATGATGTATATGATACATTAAATCTAATTAGATTAGATGAAGAACATAATTGATGAGATCAAGGATATATTCAAGACATAAAATAGTTTTGTCAATAATTATATGTTGATGTAATTATATATGAAATTAGATTTTAGATCTTAGTAGCCTAGTACTCAAATTGGTGAGATCAGCAAACTATCCAGTTATAAGAGATTGAAGAGATTAATCTCTCTTTTGCCTATTCAATGGGTTCTCTTATGACGTGTAGAGGTGTCGTAGTGATCCATTTCATAAAAAAAAATGAATAGATTTTTATGTATTATTTTGATCATAAATATATTTAAATTAGATCTAAAATAATTTATAATTCATTATAATAGGATAAAATTTAGATATAAAATTATTTTAGATCTGAATTATATGTTAAATATGATGTAATTGGTATTGATCTAAAAGTTGTCATGATACATGAGATGTATCAATAAAGTTTAGATCATACCTATGTATGTTTAATTGTTAAACATATTATAAAAATTTATTTTCATATATTGAAACATATGGTATGCTTCACTTGAAACCCTTGTAGAATAGTTTTACAAATCGAAACACACGTTTCACACACTTAATTTTGAATTAAGTTTGAATGATCTAGAATTAAGAATTGAAGATCATTAAGGCATTACATAATATGATGAGCAAAGGGTTAGCATGAATCAGGTCCTTTTAATGGGTTAGACCTAGGGTTAGAAACACATATGGACCAAGTAGAGAAATTGATTAAGTCTAATCAAGTGTTGAATTAATCAATCTCTACTTCGAACATCTACTGCAAACGGTCTACTCCAAACATCTACTGCAAACCACACCAGTAGATGTTCATCTACTCCGTTTGCAGTAGATGTTCGGATTAGATCAGTATTTTTCTAAATCAATCTCAATAGTTGAAGTCTGATCAAGTCCATATGTTTGACCCTAATAAATGGATCATGATCATGGCTCCATGGTTGAGCCTGAATCTTTAGGTGTATCAAATCAAAACTAATTAACTAGTTGGTGTCTAAGGTAAGTTTGGCAGATTCGATCAAGTAATTTTTAATTGGAGCTATTCACCTAGATGCATCTACGGTGATTTAAGGGCAGATCCCTCTCGCTGATCTTACTTATCTGGCCAACATGGTAGATTATATTTTGATTAGGTCACTAGTCAATTCGTGCAGACCCATGCCATTAAGGTGAATCAGTGTGACTGATTTAGGTATCTTTAGACCAACTTGTGTTTAATCCTTTACATGACTTGGTGAAGTCAGTGGAAGGATTTGCAGTTTGTAGGTCGACTTATTCTCTTATTCTCAGGTCAATGAAATCAAATCTTCTAAATTATTAGGTCCATAAAATGATAAAGTTTTGAGATAACTTGGTCATTGCCTCCCATTAAGGTGTGTGATAATGAGTCCAATATTCAAATAGGCATTGGAGTCGCCACACGTCTGGTGTCTACTACGTATTGGAATTGTCATTCATCATATAACCATCATGATGTACCTTCAGATCAATGCTCAGATTGGACGAGCCACACTCGGGCTTGACATCCATTTGTTGGATGCACTTGATGTGTCATGTTAATGATTGGACCTAACCAGAATTTTTAGTGGAGGTGCCACACGCCTGCTGAAGAAAAGTCTGGGGCAAAACCTAATGCTAGAAGTTGTTTGAAGAAATAATTAGTTATAAACCTACCCATAGATGCACTAGGGTTGGCCGAGCCACACTCGAGCCTGAATACAGTCCGTGTAGATTCTAGTACCTGCTAAGGAATTAATGTAATTCCTCAAGTTGGAGGTAGAGGCTACCAATTTGCAAAAAATAGTGGGAGGACCTTTAGACTAAAGTTCATGTTTCAGGATTAAAAAAATAATTCATATACTAATAGGCTAATATTTTCTTCTTTCAATTACGGCCAACACACTATCCCTCCGTTCGTTGTTGGACAGCGACAAGCTCATCGGACCCAACTTTGATAGCTGGTGTTGGGTATAAAATACCCCCAGCCGAAGTTTGTAAAAGACCGACCCTTCCAGGACTTTTTCGGCTTCCGACCTTGTGTGGCGTCTCTCTGAACCCCCTCGACTGTCCGGACTTCTTCGACAATGAGCTTCCTCATTCATCTACTGGACTGCTCCAAATGCCCTCTGAACTCCGCTATCAGTCAATTTTCTATGGTGATCGACTATTCTCCGAATCTCTTCAGAACTTCTTCCGACCACGGATGACTCTACTCCAACTTCATTCGAACTTCGTCAGTATCCGAGCTTCTCCGACAACGGGATTTCTACAGTAACCAGACTCCATCTAAGTTCCTATGACGATCGACCACCTTTTGGATTCCATCTGAGCTCTTACGAGAATCAAATTCCAGCCGAACTCCCACAGTGGAGGGATCCCAGATGAATGTCGACAATGAAAGGGCTCCACCAGCCGGATCTCTACTCCGAACATCTACTGCAAACGGTCTACTCCGGATCTCTACTGTAAGTGAATTCCATCCGAGCCTCTACTGCAAATGAATTTCTTCCGAACTTCTATTACAGGCGGACTTCAGCAGAGCTTCTTCATAGTCGGATCCCAGCCGAGCTCCTACAATGGATAGATCTCAGACGAGCTTCTACAACGGGTTAGGCTCCACCGGCCAGGTCACTACTCCGAGCTCCCACAACAATCAATCTTCGATCGAGCTTCTACCATAAGCGGTCTCCTTTTAGCCTTCTACAAAAACCAGACTCCGTCCGAACCTCCATAGCGGATGGATATCTGACGAACTTCTACGATGGACGGGCTCCAGCAGCTGGATTTCTACAATGACCGATGACCTCCGGTGTCTACCGAACCTCCCCAGCCATCAACCTTCAACAACGCCATCCGAACTTCCATGGGATCCCCCAAACTCCTCCAGTGGATGAACCTCCCCAATGCCATCCGAAGTCCACCACCGACCGACCCTCTGTCAGATTCCCCATGAAACCAGACTTCTCTGACGGATAATCTCCAGACGAGCTTCCACATCAGGCAAATTCCAGACGGACTTCTCTAGCAACCAAACTCCTACCAGACTTCACCAACAGAAAGTCTCCATTTGAGCTTCTATAGCAGATGACTCCTGCCTGTAGCATTAGCGCCCGAGGCATCTGACAATAGTAGACTCATCAGCAACCTCAAAAATATCGATCTTCTCCTAGATCGATGGGATAGAGAGCCATTTCGCTCCATCAGACATCCCAGTCGAGCTCCAGCCGACAGATCCAAACTCTTTGGCAAGTCACGACAATGGCCACTACCCTACTCCACTCTTTGCAACGGATTCCGTGTGGTTCCACCACTCTCTGGTAAGTCATGACAACAGACACCACTCCACTCTCCGGGCTCCACCACTCTCTAGCAAGTCGTGACAATGGACACCACTCCACTCTCCGTAACAAACTCCACATGGCCCTGAACGGCCCCTGATGCCACTACTCTCTGCAACAAACTCTGTGCGGCCACAAACGGTCCACTACCAGGCAGTTACAGATGTCGCTGTCAATCAATTACGCTCTCCGTCTATAAGAAGGGACCCCAGATACATTCTTCTCTAAGCTCAAAACTCTATCTCGAAACTCTACTAAAATTTCACTCGAGCACTCCATTTCTGTTGAAGCAGAGTACGTATTTGAGCATCAGAGGATCTTGTCGGAGCACCCCCAACTCTGGTTTAGACTTCCCTTGTAGGTCCCGACGTTGGCCGTGGTCATCTCAACTCCAGCAACTCCGGCTTCGATGGAATTTTGCACCAACAGAATTGACGCTAGAAGGAGGGCGGCTGTGTCTTCGCAGTACCCTTGTTCTTAAAGGAGTGCTCAATGGGACTGCCTCTGGTCATCTTCTCCGACATCCTCTTCTCCTTCTCCTACTAGATCTCCACCTGATGCCTCCCTGAAAGGCATCCACCAGGCGATCCACGACCTCCACGGCCAGATCTCAAGCTCCGACCTTGCCTCCAGTTTCCCAAGCTCCTCCTCCTCCAGCAATGGTGGTCGGCATAGAGCAGTTCGACCTACTGGCTCAGCAGGTCAGAGGCCTCATCGAAGCAGTGCAGGCCATGCAGCAGCAGCAGCAACAGCTGCAGGTGTCAATGCAGTTGGAAAGAGCATCACTGGAGTTCCAAAATCTGATGGTAGGGTGGGCCACATGGGCCAGTCACCCTATCTTCCTCGAAAAGGGGAATCCGAGGGTGGAGAGCCCTCAGTCTGATCATGATTTCACTCCCGGAGGATCCCTACCTCCATTCTGCCAGAAGACCCTTAAGACTCGCAGTCGAGAGGAACTCCTGGATCAAAGCTCCAGGAGATGAACTGGCGGATCGAAGAGCTCCGCCACGCTCCCCCTACTTATGGTGAGGACATCTGTACTGACCCTCATTTCTCTCAAATGATCATCAACACCATCTTTGGAGGGCTCCGGAGGGGAGCGGCCAGTGGATCGACTGTTGTGGTCCAGGTGGTGTACCCAAGGCCCAGGGGACCAAGGCTAAGGCTAAGGTCCATCATTCATGAGGATTTTATGGAGGCTCTAGGGCTAGTTGGGCCCTAGGTTGAAAGGCTGTGGGCCTTTCGGATTCTTGAGGTCTAGGTTATGTGGGCCTCAAGGGACCAACTCTTTATGGGCTAGGTCTGGGCTAGGATAGGTGAGATTAGGTCGAGTCATGGGTGTACATGGGCTTGGGTTAACCTAATCTTCCATAGAGTTGGTCAAGGGAGTTTTGGGTTTGGATCACTTGACCCAGTGTTTATATATACATGTACTGTGTATAGGTTTGAGGAAGCCAA
This sequence comes from Elaeis guineensis, assembly GCF_000442705.2. NCBI lineage: Eukaryota > Viridiplantae > Streptophyta > Magnoliopsida > Arecales > Arecaceae > Elaeis > Elaeis guineensis. The sequence goes on from NW_027332424.1 coordinate 15,878,111, forward strand.
GTAATAGATGACTCTTTCTCCCAAGTCTTTCCCTCTCTTCTCCCTCTCTCTCCAGCCATCCTCCATGCCCCAGGAGCAAAAAACCCTAGGGTTTCTTGCCGCCAGATCCAGATAAGGAAAGAAAAGCAAGGAGGCGCTAGCCCCTTCCCCCTTGCAGCCGCCAACCAGATTGCTCCCCTCCTCTCTTGCAGCCACCCAAACACAGGTCTAGGACCTGAAATTTCTTGAGAAGAGGTTGGTACAAGTCTCTCTCAGATCTGGAGTTGATCTGAGGTTGTTTGAGGCACGGGTGAGATCTCCATCAACAGATCCACAGGAAAGGCTGCAGCAGGATAGATCTGCAAGGTCTATCTCCATCTACCTTCTTCCTATCTAGAATACCTTGATTTGAGATCTATGAATTGGAGAACCTCAATCCAAGTCTGATCTGGTTGGGTACCAGATCTTGATTTTTTAGAGGTGATTTCAGAGGTGTTCTTCATCTGGAATGAAAGGCTGACGAAGAAGACAGCAACCAGGCTGATTTCGTCAAGGGCCTTGGATCGTGTCCAGGAGTCTCCAGATCTGTTCGTTGCTGGTTCTGCTACACTCAAGGTCCATGGGAGGAGCCAAGATCATGATCCAATAGTTGGTATCAGAGCCACGGTGGTGAGGAAGCGGTTTCAAGAACGAGAAGTTGAAGATCCCAAATGCTGAAAATTTTCAGCAAGGTACCATCAACGTATATTCTACACTTCTTGATTTTATATTGTTTGTTTGGCTTGGATCCAGTCATGGGGAGCAATATAAAGGTCGATGTCAAGAAGTTTGATGGCAAAAGAAATTTTTCCATGTGAAAAATCTGGGTGGAGGATCTTCTGGTGCAAGCAGATCTAGATCAGGCTTTGGATGAGAAGCCTGAGGGAATGACAGATAGACAGTGGGCATCGTTGGAGAAGAAAGCATGCTCGATGATCAGAGGATATTTGGCGGATGCGACATTGTATTTGGTGCTAGAAGAAAAGACCCCGAAGGGCCTTTGGTCAAAGTTGCACACCATGTATATGGGAAGAATATGTGCAACAAGCTGATGCTGAAGAAGAGGTTGTATAGTCTTCGGATGCAGGAGGGATCTGATGTGATTGGCCACATTCAGAGGTTCGACCAGTTGTGCACGGAGTTGATTAATATCAGGGTGAAGCTGGATGAGGAGGATAAGTCTCTGTTGCTTTTGTGTTCACTATCAGGATCATATGACTCTTTGGTGACTACACTGCTCTACGGTAAGGAGACTCTGGAATATGAGGACATGGTCTCGGTGCTGAGGTCTAATGAGCAGAGGGAAAAGTTGACCAGAGATCGGGCTCTCCAGGAGGGTTTGGCAGTAGGGGAGAGGATAGGTAGAGGCAGAGGCAGAAGCAAGTCCAGGGGGCAGTCCAAGTCCAGGAAGGGAAAGAAAGAGGTGAAATGCTTCAAGTGCAAAGAGTTCGGGCACTTCAAGCGAGAATGTCCACTATGGAAGAGCAAGAAGGGAGAAAGAAGTGGCTCAGAATCAGTGAGTGCAGTTGCTGGGCAGTAGGTGGAGGATGATCTACTTGTGGTATCAGATGGTTACAGACATTACACAGAGGAGAGGACACTAGACTCTGCGTGCTCACATCACTACACACCACACAGGTCTTGATTTGCGACATACACCAAGACAGATGAGGGATCAGTGACTTTAGGCGACAATCATCCTTGCAAGGTTGCTGGGATAGGGACAGTCAGGGTGAGGATGTTTGATGGGATTGTGAAGACATTGACAAATGTAAAGCACATCCCGGAGCTGGAAAAGAATCTGGTGTCACTAGGCTACTTGGAGAGCAGTGGATACAGCTTCAGCAGTAGGGCTAGAAGCGGAGTACTGAACATCTCCAATGGAGCTATGGTAGTGATGAGAGACAGGAGGTTGGACAATAATCTCTATCGCATGGAACGATCTGTGGTGACCGGAGAGTCTGATGCAGCAGCTGCAGCACAGGACCAGTAGGGGACTTACAGGATGTGGCACTACCACCTAGGCCACATGGGTGACAAGGGGCTGAGGGAGTTGAGCAGGAGAGGACTCATCTCTGATTTGGAGGATGGTGCTGCAGGAGAGATCTGTGAGCCTTGCCAGATGAAAAAGCAGAGGAGAGTTCAGTTCAACATCAGTACAGCCTGCAGTGCAGCCCTCTGGAGTTAGTACGCACGGATGTGTGGGGACCAGCCCCAGTTTTAGCTAGGAATGGGGCCAGATACTTCATGACCCTGATTGATGATTCTCAAGGAAACTCTGGATTTACTTCATGAGAGAGAAGTCAAAGGTCTTCACCAAGTTTAAGATCTGGAGAGCTGAGGTGGAGAAGGAGCAGGGGAGGAGCGTGAAGTGTCTGAGGTCAGACAATGGCGGGGAGTACACCAGTAGAGAGTTCCAGGACTACTGTGAGGAGTGTGGGATCAGGAGACACTTCTCATTAAGGGGACTCCACAGCAGAATGGGGTGGCTGAGAGGATGAATGGAACACTTCTAGAAAAGACACGATGCATGAGGCTGCAGGCAGGGCTTCCAAAGGAGTTCTGGGTTGACACAGTAGACGCAGCGGGTTACTTGGTCAATCGGTCACCTCACACCAGGTTGGATGGCAGGCTTCCAGAGGAGGTGTAGTCTGGGAGGATAGTTGGGTTGGGCCATTTACGGATATTTAGGTGCATGGCCTATGTGCACATTGGAGCTGGTGAGCAGAGCAAGCTAGATGCCAGATCACGCAAGACGGTGTTTCTAGGCTATCCGCAAGGAGTCAAGGGATATAGGCTATGGGATCCCTTGAAAAAGAAGGTCATCATTAGTCGGGATGTGACTTTTGATGAAGAGTCAGTCCTACAGAGGCGAGCAGGCATGGAGGAGCAGCAGGAGCAGGAGGAGGTCCAGCAGGGCGCTGCTGGACAGCTTACCTCTTTGATTTTGTCTCTTGTAGGTACTACGGAAGGACATGACATTCAGGTGGAGAACCTACCTAAGGTGTCTCCACAGGTGGAGAGGACTCGGATGAATGATCGAGGTGGAGAAGTTCAGCAGGAGCGAGCTGGACCGAGGACTGATATCGGTGTTGCCCTACACAAGCCCAAGAGGACCATCAGGCAACCGGACCGATATGGCTTCAAGGAGATGCTGTCATATGCCCTGGTGACAGCGAATGGAGACCCATATACGTATCAGGAGGCTATTCAGAGCCAGGACAGAGAGCAGTGGGTCCAAATGATGTCCGATGAGATGTAATCTCTCCACCAGAACCAGACGTGGCGATTGATGCAGTTGCCACAGGGGAAGAGGCCCATTGGCTGCAAATGGGTCTACAGTCGCAAGGACAGAGTGGAGCTGGTTGAGACCTTGGGACACCAAGGTGGAGATTGTTGTGGTCCAGGTGGAGTACCCAAGGCCCAGGGGACCAAGGCTAAGGCCAAGGTCCATCATTCATGAGGGCTTCATGGAGGCTCTAGGGCTAGTTGGACCCTAGGTTGAAAGGCTATGGGCCTTTCGAATTCTTGAGGTCTAGGTTATGTGGGCCTCAAGGGACCAACTCTTTATGGGCCAGGTTTGGGCCCAGGATAGGTGAGATTAGGTCGAGTCATGGGTGTACATGGGCTTGGGTTAACCTAATCTCCCATAGAGTTGGTCAAGGGAGTTTTGGGTTTGGGTCACTTGACCCGGTGTTTATATATACATGTATTGTGTATAGGTTTGAGGAAGCCAAGTAATAGATGACTCTTTCTCCCAAGTATTTCTCTCTCTTCTCCCTCTCTCTCCAGCCATCCTCCATGCCCCAGGAGCAAGAAACCCTAAGATTTCTTGCCGCCAGGTCCAGATAAGGAAAGAAAAGCAAGGAGGTGCTAGCCCCTTCCCCCTTGCAGCCGCCAACCAGATTGCTCCCCTCCTCTCTTGCAGCCATCCAAACACTAGGTCCAAGACCTGAAATCTCTTTAGAAGAGGTTGGTACAAGTCCCTCTCAGATCTAGAGTTGATCTGAGGTCGTTTGAGGCGTGGGTGAGATCTCCATCAACAGATCCACAGGAAAGGCTGCAGCAGGACAGATCTGCAAGGTTTGTCTCCATCTACCTTGTTCCCTATCTAGAATTCTCTGATTTGAGATCTATAAATTGGAGGACCTCATCCAGGTTTGATCTGATTCGGTACCAAATCTTGGATTTTTTAGAGGTAATTTCAGAGGCATTTTTCATCTGGAACGAAAGACTGATGAAGAAGACAGCAACCAGGCTGATTTCATCAAGGGCCTTGGATCATGTCCAGAAGTCTCCAGATCTGTTCATTGTTGGTTCTGCTGCACCCAAGGTCCATGAGAGGAGCCGGGATCATGCTCCAACATCGATCAGACTGCTCAAGCGGCAAAGAACTGAATGATCTATAACCTTTACTGAAGAAGATGCCCGGGAGATCCAATTTCCCCATAATGATGCGGTTGTAGTTTCTTTAAATATTGCTGATTATGACGTACGCTGCATTCTTATTGATAGTGGAAGCTCGATCGATATTTTATTTTATGATGCATTCTCAAAAATATCCATCCCTGATGGTCGGTTGGGGTCGATTAGCTCCCCGTTGGTAGGGTTTACTGACGATGCTGTGCTAGTGGAGGGAGTAATAACTTTGATTGTACTGGCAGGTCGGTATCTGAAGCAATCTAGAGCGCTAGTGGATTTTTTGATAGTGAGGGCGCTGTCCGCCTACAATGCAATACTCGGCCGACCTGAACTCAATGCCCTCCGAGCTGTAGTATCGACCTACCATTTGAAATTAAAATTTCCTACTAGCCAGGGGATCGGAGAAGTTAGAGGAGATCAAGCCCTGGCAAGACATTGCTATAATATAGCCCTACAAAGAAGTGGTCAGCTTGACCCCTGTCGGTTGATGGATTGGACACCCGCGACGACCTGACTGAAGAACAGGGTGAGCTAATAGAAGATCTTGTCTCAATTCCTTTGAATGATGGGAATGAAGAGCACGTGGTGAAGATCGGCTCCAACTTGGGGAAAGAGGTGCGGACACAGCTTATCAATTTTTTGCAAAAGAATGTCGATGTTTTCGCTTGGGCCCCGACGGACATGCCAGGGATCGATGCTGAAGTTATGGAGCACTGCCTGGCTGTTGATCCTAGACACCGACCGACGAAGGAAAAAGTCCGAAGTCATGCACCGAAAAGACAAATGGCAATAGCTGAGGAAGTTGATAAACTCCTGAAAGCCAGGTTCATCAGAGAGATCAACTATCCGAGCTAGGTTTCCAATGTGGTCCTGGTTAAGAAGGCGAACGGTAAATGGAAGATGTGCATAGACTTCAAAAAGCTGAATAAAGCCTGCCCGAAGGACAGTTACCCTCTACCCAGAATCGATCAATTGGTGGATGCAACCTCGGGCCACGAGCTTCTCACTTTTATGGATGCGTTCTCCGGCTACAATCAAATCAGGATGGTGCCAGAGGATGAAGAAAAAACTGCTTTTATTACTAATCGTGGCCTTTATTATTATAGGGTCATGCCTTTTGGCCTCAAAAATTTAGGGGCGACCTATCAACGGCTGGTGAACAAGACCTTCAAAGAGCAGATCGGCCGCAACATGGAGGTCTACGTAGATGATATGCTCGTAAAAAGTAAATCCTCGATGAACCACGTTGCTGACCTTGAGGAGACCTTCAGCGTCCTCCAAAAATACAAGATGAAGCTGAACCCAGCCAAGTGTGCTTTTAGAGTAACCTCAAGAAAATTCTTGAGCTTTATGGTATGGGGGCGCGGGATCGAAGTAAATCCAAAAAAGATTTGCTCCATTCAGAAAATGACAACCCTGAAGTCAATAAAGGAAGTTCAGCGCCTTACTGGAAGAGTAGCGGCTCTAAATTGCTTCGTCTCAAGATCGGCCGAATAGTGTCTACCTTTCTTTCAGACTCTCAAGCAGCCGAAGAACTTCTGTTGGATCACTGGATGTCAGCAAGCATTCGAAGAATTGAAGAACTACCTCAGCTCACCTCCACTATTGGCAAAGCCCGAGCCTGGAGAGGAGTTGTTCTTGTACCTGACGGTCTCCCTTGTGGCCCTCGCAGCAGTTCTGATTAAGGAAGAAGCAAAAATTCAACGGCCGATCTACTACATAAGCCGAGTATTGAGAGACATCGAAACCAGGTATACTAAGTTAGAGAAACTAACTTATGCCTTGTTGATTGTAACTCAAAGGCTCCGACCTTACTTTCAAGGACACACCGTAACACTGCTCACCGACCAGCCGATCAAGGCGATTCTGCATCGAGCTGATACCTCTGGAAGGATAGCGAAATGGATAGTCGAGCTCACGGAGTTCGACATCGACTATTGATCTCGACCGACGATAAAAGTCCAGATATTAGCAGACTTCGTGGTGGAATGCACTATCCCAGAAGAGGCCGAACTTGGATGAGATGAAGCCGACAGCCCAGGGCCCGAGCCAAACTCCCCTGAAGAAAGAACAGATCTTCCTGATGGTTTTTGGGCCCTCTACATGGACGGTTCCTCCAACATGTCAGGCGCAGGCGCGGGCCTAATCTTGATCAATCCAGATGAAATTATCGTGGAGTATGCACTGCGCTTCGAATTCCCTGCGATAAATAACGGAGCAGAATATGAAGCTCTGATTGCAGGACTGAGGATCGCCAAAGAATTAGAGGTAGATCGGCTTCAAGCCTACAGTGACTCTCAATTAGTAGTGGGACAGGTCAGCAAAAATTATGAAGCTCAGGAGAATAGTATGGCCAAGTATCTCAAAAGGTAAAGGAGATCATCCCTACCTTCGGTAGCTTTGACATCAGGCAGATCTCAAGAGCAGAAAATACCAGGGCCAACCTTCTCTCCAAGTTGGCTACACTGGCTCCGGCCGAACTGCCTAAGAAAGTCTTCTTCGAAGTTCTGAAGCACCCAAGTATGGAAGAATCACAGCTTGTAATGGAGATCAGCCATGACCCAGTTGGATCGACCCACTGGTTGCATACCTCAAGGACGGGGTTCTTCTTCCTGATGCAAAAGAAGCTCGGAAGCTTAGGAACTAGGCCTCCCGATATATCCTTTACGAAGGCAAGCTATACAAGAGGTCGTACTCTTTGCCCCTCCTAAAATATCTCCGGCTTTCTGAAGCCGACTTCGCCTTGAGGAAGGATACTCCTATCAAAAATTCTCAGTCGCTAAGAGGGAACACGACACAAGCCGAAGAAAAATCGACTTCCTCAAAGTAACGAGAAGTTCGGATCCCCAAGCTCGAGCATCGGGAGGAAGCATCAAACTCAAATGACCTCGAAAAGACCTACGGTCATGAACAAAAAAGGCAAACCAACACGGCGATGACCGAAAACTTTCAAACAATGTCGGCATCGAACAAGACAAAAGATAAAAGAAGTTCGATAAACAATGACTCAAAGTAAGAATAGACGAGGAATCACAAACAACGCCGATGCCAAATAAGACGGAAGACAAAAGAAGTTTGATAAACAATAATTTAATACAAGAATGGACAAGATAATGGAAATTTTTTTTTTCATTTGATTAGTGAAGTGTACATTACAAAGCCTTGAAGGCCAAAAAAGAGAAACAACAAGAAAGAAAAAGAATACAAGGCAAAAGAGCTCCAAGGAAGCTCGGTACCATCAGACTTCGAACTCTCAATCTCAGCCATTGTTAAGGATTGCTTTAAGTACCCGACTTCTTCTTCCAGTCTCCCTTTGGATTAACAATTACTCCAGCATTATCTTCAAAGTACATGTAGACGCCATCCTTTTTGCGCCATGGCTCCCGCTGCCTCACAATGAAGGCAGGCATGACCTTTCTGAGATCGGATTTCCCCTTCTTTCTGACTTCTTCTTCTAGTCCCCCTTCGGCTTCTCCCTTCCGCAGGATCGGGAAGTACTCATGGTCGAAGATGTGCCACAAGCGTAGGCTCTGGGCGATCAAGGTGAAACACGGTCGGATCTGTCTCTTCTACCCTCACCTTCTTCGCCGACCCAGAAGTTGCAGTGCCTTCCCTCTTGTGGGCTTTGAGACTCTTGGCTGACATTCGAGCCACGTCCGTACCCATATCTGCAACGAAGGAGGGACCGAAGAAACTCTCATGCAAAGTGAGATCCCCGAAGAGGGGAGGCGGGTTTAAATAGGTGACGGGGTCCGGTGTAATAATGACTACAGGACTCTTCTGGCCAATCCATAACCGCCGCGTGGCCCACTCACCATGGCAAGCGACTGAAGGTGGCCGACAACTAGTAAAACCATTATTGCACCGTACCTAGGGTAGCACTCCAACAGGGATTCCAAAAAGAAAAAATCTTTTTCGAAAAGGCTCCAGTACCAGCGTGCCGAACGCCAAAATATCTGGCAACCATCGAGTGCGAAAATCAAGGGAAGGCAACATCGGCTGTGAGAATTTCTCTGTACTTCCTTCATTCAGAACCCGAACTCGAAAGTAGGGAGACTGGTGTTGGGTATAAAATACCCTCAGCCGAAGTTTGTAAAAGACTGACCCTTCCAGGACTTTTTCGGCTTCCGACCTTGTGTGGCGTCTCTCTGAACCCCCTCAACCGTCCGGACTTCTCCGACAACGAGCTTCCTCATTCATCTACCGGACTGCTCCAAACACCCTTTGAACTCCGCTATCAGCTGATTTTCTATGGTGATCGACTATTCTTCGAATCTCTTCCAAACTTCTTCCTGCCACGGATGACTCTACTCTGAACTTCGTCTAGACTTCGTCAGTGTCCGAGCTTCTCCGATAATGGGATTTCTACAGTAACCAGACTCCATCCAAGTTCCTACAATGATCGACCACCTTCTGGATTCCATCCGAGCTCCCACGAGAATCGGATCCAGCCGAACTCCCACAGTGGAGGGATCCCAGACGAATGTCGACAATGGAAGGGCTCCACCAGTCGGATCTCTACTCCGAACTTCTACTGCAAACGGTCTACTCTGAATCTCTACTATAAGTGAATTCCATCTGAGCCTCTACTATAAATGAATTCCTTTCGAACTTCTATTACAGGCGGACTTCAACCGAGCTTCTTCATAGCCGGATCCCAGCCGAGATCCTACAATGGACAGATCCCAAACGAGCTTCTACAATGGGATAGGCTCCACCGGCCAGGTCACTACTCCGAGCTCCCACGACAATCGATCTTCAATCGAGCTTCTACCATAAGCGGTCTCCTTTCAGCCTTCTACAAGAATCGGACTCCGTCCGAACCTCCATAGCGGATGGATATCTGACGAACTTCTACGATGGACGGGCTCCAATAGCTAAATTTCTACAACGACCGATCACCTCCGATGTCTGCCAAACCTCCCCAGCCATCAACCTTCAACAACGCCATCCAGACTTCCACGGGATCCCCCAGACTCCTCCAGTGGATGAACCTCCTCAACACCATCTGAAGTCCACCACCAACCGACCCTCTACCAGATTCCCCATGAAACCAGACTTCTTTGGCGGATAATCTCCAGACGAGCTTCCACATCAGGCAAATTCCAGACAGACTTCTCTAGCAACCAGATTCCTACCGGACTTCACTAACAGAAAGTCTCCATCCGAGCTTCTATAGCAGATGACTCCTGCCTATAGCATCAGCGCCCGAGGCATCCGACAATAGTAGACTCGTCAGCAACCTCGAAAATATCAGAGCTTCTCCTAGATCGATGGGATAGAGAGCCATTCCGCTCCATCAGACATCCCAGCCGAGCTCCAGCTGACAGATCCGAACTCTCTGGCAAGTCACGACAATGGCCACTACCCTACTCCACTTTCTACAATGGATTCCGCATGGTTCCACCACTCTCTGGCAAGTCATGACAACGGACACCACTCTACTCTCTGGGCTCCACCACTCTCTGGCAAGTCATGACAATGGACACCACTCCACTCTCCGTAACAAACTCCACGTGGCCCTGAACAGCCCCTGATGCCACTACTCTCCGCAACAAACTTTGCGCATCCATGAACGGCCCACTACCAGGCAGCTACAGACGTCGCTGTCAATCAGTTACGCTCTCCGTCTATAAAAAAGGACCCCCAGATACGTTCTTCTCTAAGCTCAAAACTCTATCTCGAAACTCTATTAAAATTCTCACTCGAGCACTCTATTTCTGTTGAAACAGAGTACTGACTTGAGCGTCGGAGGATCTTGCCGGAGCACCCCCAACTCCAGTTTAGACTTTCCTTGCAGGTTCCGACGGCGGCCGTAGTCATCTCAACTCCAGCAACTCCGACTTCGACAGAATTCTGCACCAACAGCTGGTATCAAAGTTGAAGATCGTATTAGAGCACGAGAGGATTTTGTATGTCCTTATGGATCAGGCACTTGAAGAACCTGCAGCCAATGCTCTTCGTGCTGAGAGAGATACTTACATGAAGTGGCTCAATGATCGCACGATTGTATGTTGCATGACGAGGGCAGCTATGAATGATGAACTTAGTCATAAGTTCGAGGATGCACAGCCTGAGGAGATGATTCAAATATTGAATGAGTCCTTCGGTACCCCTGAGGATGCAGAGAGACATAAAATCTTCTGTGTAGTGTTCAATGCCCATATGCGAGAGGGAGCTTCAGTCACCAATCATGTATTATACATGATTGAGCAGATTAAACACCTTAGCAAACTTGACTTTTCATTGCATGAACAGTTAGGTAAGGATGCTATCCTCAATTCGCTACTGAAATTCTACCTACTCTTTCTCAGTCATTATAGAATAACGAAGCCTACAATAAACTACCATAATTTGCTAGGGTTACTGTAGACTTTTAAGAAGGATCACCAGCTCCAAAAGGAGCTAGTGAATTTAGTGGGAGGTTCATTTACATGGCATCGATCCTTTAGGAGAGGAAAGAAGAAAAAGATGTAAAAATCTCATACCGTCGATCCCAAGCAGAGCAAACTGTCAAAAGTTGATAAGAGCCAGGCAGAGTACTTCTTTTGTAAGAAGCTAGATCATTGGAAAAGAAATTATCCTGCTTATATAGCCATCTTTGATACAAACAGGTCTAGAACAAGAGAAAGAGGCAAGTGGTTGCTTCACAAGGTATTTATATGATAACACCTTGTAATTTTTTTGTTTGTGATACTGCTACCTGAGTATTGGATACCGAAAGTCCTATTAATATATGCAATTCGTTACAGAGACTGCAGGTAAGTAAAAAATTTTGAGAGGATGAGTAGTTTCTTAATATTGAAGATAGAAGCCTTGTTTCAGTTCTAGCCTTGAGAACTTTGTAGCTCGTCTTCGAGTGCAGTAGTGTCATGTTAGATGATTGTCATTATTATCCCTCCTTTATGATGAATGTCATTTTTGTAGGCCTTTTGGCCAAACTTGGTTACAAGTTTGTAATAAAGGATGATTTTTGTGATATCATTATGAATGATACTATAATTATGTATGGACAATTAAAATATGATATATACATAATATTACGATCTGTTAGTATAATGTACACACCTAATAAGCACCTCAAAATAGATAATGTCAGTGAATTTTACCTTTGACATTATAGGCTTAGTCATGTGAACAAGAATAGGATTGACAGGTTGATCAAAGAATATATCCTTGAGATAGATGATTATGAATCATTATCTACCTGTGAATCTTGTCTATTAGATAAGATGACTAAGTCACCTTTTAAAAGAAAAGGTGAAGGAGCCAGTGATATCCTAGGTCTAATACATACTGATGTATGTGGGCCTATGAACATAAGTGCCAGAGGAGGATACTACTACTTCATTACGTTTATAGACGACCTATCGAGGTATGGGTATGTCTACCTTATGAAGCATAAGTAAAAATCATTTGAAATGTTCAAACGATTTCATGCTGAAGTAGAGAAACAAATTGAAAAGAGTATTAAGATCCTTCGATCAGATCGAGGAGGTGAATACCTCACCAGTGAATTTCTGACATATCTGGAAGAGAATGAGATTCTCTCACAATTGATCCCTCCTGGAACACCACAACATAATAGTATGTTCAAGAGGAAGAATCAAACCTTGTTAGATATGATCAGATCCATGATGGACTTTTTTAGTCTACCAATATTTTTTTAGAGATATGCTCTAAAGATTGCCTGCTATATTTTGAATAAGGTGCCCAGCAAGTCTGTCGATAAAACTCCATATGACATATGGACTGGACATAAGTCGGTGCTCTTACATCTTAGGGTCTGGAAGTGTCCAGCTTATGTCAAGTATTTAAAGACAGATAAGCTTGGATCAAAGTCTGATAGATGCTTGTTCGTAGGGTATCCAAAGAAAACTAAAGGGTACTACTTCTACCTCACTGCAGAAGAAAAGGTGTTTGTTAGCAACCGGACAGTCCTTTTAGAAAAAGAGTTCCTTGCTGAAGGAGCTAATGCTTGTAAAATTGAACTTGATGAAGTTCATGAGGTGGAAGGACCGATACATACAGAATTGGGTTCGATTGGTGAATCAAATTCGGAGCCAGTAGAGGCACCATTAAGGAGATCCGATAAAGTACCATGTTAGCCGGACAGATACTACAATTTTTTAGTTTGGGATGATGATCCTATTGAACTTGATGAGAACAATGAGGATCCGATCATCTATATGGAGGCCATGCAAAGGTCCGACTCTCAAAAATAGCTTGAGGCCATGAAGTCCGAAATGGAGTCCATGGAGATCAATAGTATCTGGACACTAGTTGATCCATCAGAAGGGATAAAATCCATAGGATGTAAATAGATTTTTAAGAGAAAAAGAAGAGCGGATGGGAAGGTAGAGACCTATAAAATCCATCTAGTTGCTAAGGATTATCGTCAGCGTTATGGTATTGACTATGATGAGACATTCTCTCTTGTGGCAATGCTCAAATTCATCTGGATTATGCTTGCTATCACTACACACTTAGATTATGAGATCTGACAGATGGATGTTAAAATTATTTTTCTTAATGGAGAGCTGGAAGAAGAGGTGTATATGATACAAGCTAAAGGGTTCACATCCACAGATGAGTCGAAAGTGTGTAAGCTGAAAAGGTCAATTTATGGACTTAAGCAGGCATCAAGAAGTTGGAACATGTATTTTGATAAAGTAATCAAAACGTATAGCTTCATTAGGAACGGAGAAGAGCCTTACGTCTACAAATGGGCTTGCAATTCTGTGGTCATTTTTCTTGTGCTGTATGTGAAGTGTGAAGCTATAGTTATCATCACAGTTCTCCATGAAGGACTTGAGAGAAGCATCCTATATCCTAGAGATGAGATCTATAGGGATAGATCTAGAAGATTGCTTGGATTGTCCCAATCCACGTATATTGGTACCTTGTTGAAGCAATTCAACATGGATAATTTCAAGAAAGACTATCTTTTGATAGGCCATGGAATTACTCTTTTCAAGAAGGATTGTCTGACAACTCTTGAGGAGAGAGAGCGTATGAGTAGAATACCATATACTTCGGTAGTGGGATCTATCATGTACGTTATGACATGTACGAGGTCAGATGTGGCCTATTCACTAGAGATAGTGAGTAGGTACCAGTAAGATCCGAGTGAGAAGCATTGAAAGATTGCAAAAGCATATCTTAAGTATTTGAGAAATACTAAAGACCAATGGCTTATCTATGGAGACTCTGATCTAAAACTTATGGGATATACTGATTTTAATTTTCAGTCAGATTGTGATGACAGTAGAAGCATGTCGGATTACATATTTACCTTGAATGGAGGAGTTCTTTGCTAAAAAAATTCCAAGCAACATACTGTGGCCGATTCTGTATGTAAAGTGAAATACATTGGTGCATCAAATACTGCAAAGGAGGCGGTGTGGTTGCGAAAGTTTATTATTGAGCTGAGAGTTGTACCTTCTATTAATGGTCCTGTCCTGCTGTATTGTGACAGCTCCAGTGCCATAACTCAGACGAAAGAATCTAAGTCACACCATCGCACTAAACATGTTCTGCATCGCTATCACCTAGTGCGAGAGATCATGAACCAAGGTGACGTCGAGCTTTAGAAGATCGACAAAAAGGAGAATGTAGCCGACCCCTTCACTAAAGCTCTCGGGATCAAAGAGTTTGATGACTTCAAATGGAAGATGGGTATAAGATACTACCCCGATTGGCTTTAGTCCAAGTGAGAGTTGTTGAAAATTATGTCCTAAAATTAATCATGTGATGATTGAGTTCATTCTTATATATGAATTATTAATTATTGAATAATAGTTATTCTGATATTTTTCATTACAAAGTGATATCTTTTTTGAACTCTTGTACTGTGATGAAGTCTCTAGAACTATACTAGTGTACGATAAAGAGAGGATTTATCGTATAGTTCTTAAACAAATTCACAACCAAATGATACATCATTACGGGATGATGACGTTTATCAAGTGAAGATCGTTGTGTGCCATATGAGTTGGTTGTCCTCTTAATCAAGGAGTGTGGTGACACTAATATGGCATAAGGTGAGATGTAAGGATACATCATCACTGAACAAGTGACTCACCTGCTGAGCATTCTACTGTCTAGAGCTGCTCGCGAAACACATGGGTATAAATATCCTTCAGACCTGAAATCACCATAGTGACTTGCAAGCAATTCACTGTGCTTTGGTGCCAATCTATCTAAATTTTTAATGCAGTGACAGAAGGCTACTGGTACGGTCAAGTACTTGCGAAGTCTGTGTGTAGATCAAGATGGGATTGACCCCTTCGAATTACTAGAGTTGATGTATCACTGTATTTCAATTTAGTAAAGCCTTGGTCAGGATAATCCATGAGATGGATTTGAAAAATTGAAATACAATGTGGATGAAGCAATCTCGATTGATAATAAATCTGAGACTATCCTAGAGCATCCAAGATCAAAAGGATGAATTATATGGTAACCATGAGTATGGGTTCTAGAATATTCCTTTATGATAATTAAATCTATCTGGATGTTGAAAACCATTGCTAGATGGTATCTCGATTAGTGCAGAAATTGATTCCTGTGCTACCGGTTTAGTGTTTGAATCTATGAAGTCACGCACATAAGTCAGACAAAGTAGGAAGAAATTGACCTATGTTTATATGTCCAATTTGAAAGTACTTGATTTGATTAAACATATAAGCTAACTTGATTAAGAATTGAGTTATGGGTGAAATGAGATTGAAGAGTTGACTATATCTAGCTAGCACTACACATGAGGTTCAGGTTCAATCTCGGGGATGAATAATTTCTATCTATGATCCATGAAACATATGAAGGATTAGATTTAAGTACTAATTAATTTTAGATTAGATCTAAATTAATTAAACTTAAATAGATCTAAAATCTAAGTTAGACTTAGTACAAAAGTCTTAAAGAGTTTAAGATTGATAGCCTTTCAAAATTATTTCGAACCGACTTCGAATTGGATTCAAATCAGACCTGTTTTGTATGAGATATGAGTATTCCTACTTACACTGAGAATACCCACTCATGAAGTATGATAAAAAATTAGTTTGATGCTTATTTGAGACATCCCAAGTGGGAGTGGGAGTGGGTGCAAAGTGGATGTCATAAGTGATGGCAATTATATCTCATATAGGAGTCCTTCTTTTATGAGTATTGGACCAATTTAAATTAGATATGAATAAAGAATTCTCCTCTCATTGGATCATGAGAATCATCTATAAATAGAGAGGGTCTTTACCTGTGGATGATAGAAGAGAATAGAATAGCAAACTAATCAAATTGAGAGAAGAGAAAAAGAGAGAGAGACAGACATGTGAAGAGAGAGGTCCTTCATCTTCTACATCTCTCCCTTTGTTGCTGCCTCCTCTCCTTGAGTGTAGATCCTTCTTGGGCATCCTACCTACTGGTGTGAGGTGTCACATCATCATATCTCATCCCTCGATTAATTGAGTTGCGAAGCTAATTGGATTGGAGTTCATCCTGCTTTTCTGTGACGTTTGATGTACATACAAAGTAGAGGGTCTGCATACCCAGGCCTCCGTGAAAGTTTATATCAAATAATTTGAGATTTGATCTCTGATTTCACTGTGATTCAGGAAAGGATTTAATCCATAAACAAGTAGAACATTAGAAAAAATTTTTAGATGCAACCTGGGCATTCCGGAGGGACACTATTCCCTTCCCTTCAAAACTAACTTGATTAAGAATTAAGTTATGGATCAAATGAAATTGAAGAGTTGACTATGTCTAGCTAGCACTACACATGAGGTTCAAATTCTATCTCAAGGATGAACAGTTCTTGATCTATGATCTAAGAAGTGTTTGAAAATGTATCCTAAAATCAATCATCTAGGTTGTAGATGATTGTGTTTGATACAAGTATACAAATTATAAAATGATAAATGTTATCTGACAGATTCATCATGAGGAATACATCTTCTAAAATAGAACTCATATGTTATGATGAAGTCCTTAGAATGACTACCAAAATGATAAAAGAGGATTTATCATGTGGTTCTTAAATTTTGCTCGCGATCAAATGATACAATAATTACAAGGATGATAATTGTATCGAGTGTAGGTCATTGTTTGCCATATTGATTTGTTGTCCTCTTAACCAAGGCATGTGGTGATATAGGTATGGCATACGAATGATTTGTAGGAGTACATTTCACTGAACATGACCACTTTCGGAGCACTCTGCTGTCAAGGGTTGCTCTAATGGGATATGGATATAAGTATCCCTCTGACCTGAGGCTGCCTTAATGACTTGCAAGCAACTCACTGTGCTTTGGTGCCGAACTATCCGAATTTCTAATTTGGTGATAGAAGGTTACTGGATATAGTCAAGTACTTATGAAGTCTGAGTACAAGTCAAGATAGGATTGACCATTTCAAGCAAAATTGGAGATGATGCATCACTATGTTTCAATTCAATAAAACTTTGGCTAAAGTAGTCCTAGTGAGGAGTCACAGAATTTTTGAGGTTGAGACATAATGTGCACTACTCTTTTTGGGTTGACAGTTTAACCCAAAGTCATCCTTGAGTATCAAGTGTTAAAGGGATGAATTATATAGTAACTATATCCACATAGGTTCTAGAGTGTTGCTAGGCATACACTCGATCTTTCCAAACGTCGGGTCCCATTGCTAGATGGTTACATCAATTAGTATAAGAATTATTCTTGTGCTACCGATTAGGTTCAAACCTATGGGGTCACACACATAAAAGTACCTGTCCGATCAAATAGCTGATCGACGATTATGAATCGTTGAAGGGTTTAATTATCAATTTGATTGATGATTAATCTTATGCAAAGGTTGTAATAAATTATTTACTAATGGTTAGTAAATTAAAAGAATAATTAATTAATAATATGATTATTAATTGACTCAATTTGATTGAGTAATGGGATTGAATTAGATCTAATTGAATTGGATTCAATTAGATTGGCTTTGGATTAATTGGATGCAGTCCTATTGAATAATAGGACTTATTCCAATTGATCTTAGGGATGCATGAATTTGAAATTATTCTAAATTAAATATAATTCAATTAGTTTTATATAGACTTGGATTGGATCTAACCCGATGAAATAATAGACTTGATTAGATCAAGCCCTAATATCAAATGAAGCACTGATCTCCATTAAGAATCAATTTTTGAATCAATGGGATTTTAATCTAACTAATTTTTAATTGGATTGGGGGCCTAATTGGTTTTATAATTAGGCTAGGATCCAATTAGTTAGTTTGTTATAACTAATTTCTAAATTAGTTAGGATTGGATCCAAGGGTTAGTTAGAGTTGGAATAAGATCTTGAATCTTTTTTAGACTAGGACTAAATCCAAACCAATCCCATGTCATATTAATTCTCCTCGCCCCACTTTTTATCGTAAGAATTCCTCACACCCCATAGCATGCTGCGCCCCCTCTCTTTCTCTCATGGAAAGCAAAGAGGTGTCCCATCTTTTCTTTCTGGTCACCCAAAACAAGGAGGGGGCATCCAAGAGTTGGATGCCCCAAGATCCCGCTCGTAACTTCCACTTTCTCCTCTTCTTCTTGGTATATTTTTTTGATTTTTTTCTTGCTAATTTTTGGACATCAAAGAGAGATTTTTCTGCTAGTTATACAGCAAAAAATTAGAGAAGAAAATTTTTCCCAAGGAGAGAAAGATCAAAGAAGAAGAAGGGTCTTCTTTCTTGCGTGCAGCCTTGAAGAAAAAGGAGTTCTTCTTCCAATTTTTTTTATTTTTTTTTAAGATAAAAATTAGATTATATATAATTTTTAACATATAAATTTAAAGAAAAAAATATCATAAAAAATCTGGTTTGGGTTTGGAGATTCTTGAAGTTTTAGATCAAAGAAGAAGATGGATCTTCTTTCTTATGCATAGCCTTGAAGAAGAAGAAATTCTTCTTCTAATTTTTTCTTCTATATTTTTTAAAATAAAAATTAGATTAAATTTAATTTTTAACATAAAAATTTAGAGAAGAAATACTAAAAAAATTTGGTTGGGCATTTGGAGCTTCCTTGAGTTCTAGATCAAGAAGAAAAAGAGAAGAGAGAAGAATGATTCTTCTCTTGGATCTCTCTTTTGAATTTTTTTAGATCTTAAATTTTATATAATTTTTAACATAAAAAATTAGATTAGATCTGATTTTATCATAAAAAATTAGAGAAAAAAAATTCTTCTTAAGGACGTGAAAGGAAGAGAGAAAGGTTCTCTCTTGTGCATGAAAATTGAGAAGAAAGGATTCTTCTCTTGATCTCTATTATAGAGATTAGATGCATGGATCTAGAAAGAAAAAGAGAAGATCTTCTTATTCTTCAATTTCATCATGTTCCTCTCAAATCAGCCAATGGTAGTGTCTTCACGAGCTAGCACTTTCGGAGAGATCGATCAGCACCAAAATTTTGTGTGGATATTCGTAGAGGTCGGACACGTGTGCGACTGTCAAGCATTATGAAGAACTATCTACCATGAATTTTAGATGCGATGATCTATTATCTATGTTCAGGTATGAAGTTTTATATTCAATCAATATTTAGATATGATCTAAATATAGATTAGATATGTCCTGTACTTGCTGAACTTTAGATTTCAGATGTACATACATGCATATTAGTTCATGTCATAGATCCTGTATGGTGATTTAGATTTAATTTATATATATATTATAGATTAAATTATTTAATCTATATATATTTTACTATAAAATTTTAAAAATACATGCACATCAACCACCACACTTTCTTCAAATGATATCAGAGCGGAGGTTTATTATGACTTAAACATATATGCATGTGAGTTGAAATCTAGATTTAGCAATGCATGAGATGTGTTATGATCAGATTTTAGATATGATCTAATATAAAATCAGATCTAATACAATTTAGATTTGATCTAAATTTTTGCATATATGATATGTGAATTAGATTAGATGTTCTGAGTAGCAAAGTACTCAGATTGGATAATCATCAGGTCGTCCGATCATAGAGCAAGTAGGGTTACATGACCTTCTTTTTCTATTCAATAGGGTGCTCTTCATGGCATATAGGGGTGCCACTGTGAGGTCCCATGAAGGAGAAAGCGAAAAGAGAAAACTTACCCTCTTGTAAAATTATAGATTTTGAAATCCTAGATGTTGTTGTATGTGATATAAGTTGCGAAGAAACTAGTTACATCTAATCTTGATTAATCAAAATTATTTTGATTGAAAATTATAAAAATTTAGATTTGATCTAAAAGATTTTATGATTTAATGTAAAAGGTTTACATAAAAAATTATTTCATAATCTTAACCCATGTTGATGCTATACTTAATTAAGAATTAAGAAATATATTTTAGATCTAGAATTATGATTAAAGATCTAATGATATTGCATAAAACATGGAGCATGGGTTAGCTCGAATCAGATCTTTTTTAATTGGGTTAGACCTAAGGTTAGAATCAAAGACTTAATGGATTAAAAAGAGTAGTTGATCCAATCTAACCAATAGTTGATTTAGATCAAATCAAAGGTACTCTAGATCAAAAATAATAGTTGTAGTTGGTTGAGTCTATGTCTTTGATTAAATCAAGTGGACCTTAATTTAGGCTCAAAGATTGAGCTCGAGTCATTAGGCTGATTAGATTGGTAGATGACTCAAATTGATTGATGTTGATAAGATTAATCAGTATGACTGATTTAGGTGTGCTGGATCGACATGTCTCTAGTTCTTCTCATAACTTGATAAAGTCAGTGGTAGGATCTACGACATGCTGGTTAGACCCACTAGTCACTAGTCTTTTTCATGACTTGAAGAAGTCAGTGGGAGGATTTATGACTTGTAGGTTGACTAATATTTTATAAAATAAATTAATCAATTTTTTTAAATTATTAGGTCTATAAAATGAGCTAGTTATAGGGATAACTAGATTATAGCCTCTCATTAAAGTGCATGATAATGAGTCTAATATTTCAAATAGGCATTGAGGTACT
Source organism: Elaeis guineensis (assembly GCF_000442705.2). Taxonomy (NCBI): domain Eukaryota; kingdom Viridiplantae; phylum Streptophyta; class Magnoliopsida; order Arecales; family Arecaceae; genus Elaeis; species Elaeis guineensis. The sequence continues at coordinate 15,898,554 of NW_027332424.1, forward strand.
ACACGCCTGATATCTATTACGTATTGAAATTATCATCCATTATATGACCATCTTATTGTACCTTCAGATCAATGCTTAGGTTGGCGGAGCCACACTCGGGCCTGGACATCCATTTTATTGGATGCACTTAATGTTGTCATGTTAATGGTTGGACCTAATCAGGATTTTCAGTGGAGGTGCCACACACCTACTGAAGGGATGCTTGGGACAAAATCTGATTGCTAGAAATTGTTTGAAGAAATAATTGATTAGAACCTATCCATAGATGCACTAGGGTTGGCCAAGCCACACTTAGGCCTGAATGTAGTCTGTGTGGATTCTAGTACCCACTAAGAAATTTAGATAATTTCTCGAATTGATGGTAGAGGCTACCAATTCGTATAAAATAGTAGAAGAATCTTTAGACTAAAGTTCAAGTCTTTAAGCTTAAAATAATTTACATACTAATAGATCAATTGTTCTCTTTTCAAAAATGGTTGGAAAATAGTCGCTCTCTTCACTGTTAGACAGTGAAAATGTTATCAGACCTAACTTCGATAGCCAATATCAAAAGTTGAATATAGTTTTTAAGAGAATTAATCAAGAAGTCTCAGGCTAACCTAAACAGGCTTAAAAGAGATATCAGCAAATTATTGCTGGTCAAGATGTTATGTGATAACTCCTTGAAGTTTCTCTATTTGTAATCCTACTATCAGGGTATAGGATGCTGACAGTATAAGTCATGTTTGCAAATAGCTGCAAAAGACTTCAGGATAGTATAAGGTTTGAAAATGGCAAGAGAGTCCTAAATGCAAAACATGAAAGTCTGTTTCAATCTTAACATTAGGAATCATTGAGCTTGTTCTCAATCCTGAGAATGTCATTTTAAGTGATTGTCACTATTGTCCAATCTTATTGATGGTGTCAATAAGTATAATTATTATAATATTATTGTGAATACAATAATGAGTGGATAATTGAAAATGAGGTAAACTCATTACTATAGCCTGTTAGTGTAAAGTACACATCTAACTAGCATCCTAGATTAGACAATATCATTGAAGCCTACTTTTGGTATAGTTGACTTATTCATCTTTTATTGGAAAGGATGAATGAGCCAGTGATGCTCTAAGTTTGATACATATTGATATATTTGCACTCATGAATATAAGTGCTAGAAGAGGCTTTACTACTACATTAAATCTCTGACGACCTATCTTGATATGGGTGCATCTTGCTTATGAAGCATAAATTCAAATCAATTGAAATATTCAAATGATTCCATAATAAGGTAAGAAAATGAACTGCAAAGAGTATTAGAATTCATCGATTTAACTGATGAAGTAAATACCTTTACAGTAAGTTTTGACATGTCTTGGAAAAAATTAAATTCTCTCTTAATAGATCTCTCCTGGGACATCACTATTTAAAAGAATGTCTGAAAATGGAGAATTGAACCATGTTAGGCATGGTTCGGTCCACTGTGGGGTTTGCTGGTCTGTCTGAGGTTATGTTTTAGAGACTACTTGATATGTGCTCGAGAATGTTCCAAGTAAATCGATCATCAAAACTCCATATAAGATATGGACTTAGGTAATTTGATACTCTCTTACCTTAGGTTTGGGGTGTCGAGCTTATGTGAAAAATTCACAAACTGACTAGCTTGGATCTTAGTTTGATAAATATTATTTTAGAAATATTCCTTCTACCTTTCAGATGGACATGATATGTTCATGAATCTTAAGGTATTTTTTTGGAAAAGAAGTTCCTTGGTGAAGGAACTAATGCCATTAAGAGCATTCTTGGTGAAGCTTGATAGGTAGAGGAACCAACTCTGATACAAACCAATAGAATTGAAGTTGATTGGATTAAATCTGGAGCCTGATGTAAAGGCATCCTTGAGTAGATATGGTAGAGTACCATATCAGCTGAATAGATACTTCAGTTTCTAAGTTCGAGATGGAGATTTGATCTTCCATACGGATGATGTACAAGGATCTAACATTGAGAAGTGGTTTGGAGCCATTAAATCTGAAATAAAGTCCATAAAGATCAACGATATATAGACATTCATTGGTTAACCTGAAGGGGTAAGACCCATAAGGTGTGAGTGGATATTAGATGGATAAGAGGAGCAGATGGAAAGGTAGAGACCTATTAATTCTGTCTGATTGTCAAAAGATTTCATCAAAGTTATAGTGTTAACTACGATGAGATGATTTCTTTGTGGCAATCCTCAAGTCCATTCAGATTGAATCAAGCTTCTCAGAGTTAGAATATATATTTTGAATATATGGCTTCATTAAGAATGAAGTAGAATCCTGTATGTACAAATGGGCTCATAGTTATGTAAAATCATTTTTTGTACTATTTGGATAAAATTCTCTTAATCGAAAATGACATCTCTACATTATAGAGAATAAAAGTTTGGTTGTCATCTCTGTTCTCTATAAAAATTTGGAAGGTTATGAGAACCATCCTTAAATATTTATGAAATATTAAGGACTAATGGCTCGTTTATGGAGAATCTGACTTAAAATCTATGGAATACTGATTTCAATTTTTAGTCGGATGGGAATGATAAAGTTGTGTCAAATTGTGTTTTTATCCTAAAAGGATAAGCGACATACTGGAAAAGTTCCATGCAATAGTTAGTAGCTAATTTTATTTACGATACGGAGTTCTTTGCAGCATTTGATGCTGGTAAAGAAGTTGTTTGGTTATGAAAGTTCATCAATGAGCATGGAGTAGCAACCTCCAATGATGGTCCAGTCTTTCTATATTGACAGCAGTACTGGAGCCATAGCTCAAGCTGAAGAATTGATGTTCCATCTAAGAATCAAATATTTTCTGTATTGCAATCAACTTGTTCGATAAGATCGAATAAAGTCGACCTTAGGAAGATCGACTGAAAGGAGAACTTGACCGACCCATTGACTAGAGCAATCGGATCTAAAGAGTTTAATGATTTAAAATGGAAGATGGATATTTGATACCAATATGATTGACTTTAGTCCAAGTGAAAGTTGTTGGAAAATATGTCCTAAAACCAATCATTTAGGTTGTAGATGATTGTGTTTCATTCAAATATATAAATTATAAAATGATAAATATTATCTGACAGATTCATCATAAGGAATATATCTTTCAAAATAAAACTCATATGTTATGATGAAGTCCTTAGAATGACTACCAAAATGATAAAGGAGGATTTATCATGTGGTTCTCAAATCCTGCTCGTGAGCAAATGATACAATTGTTACAAAGATGATAATTGTATCGAGTGTAGGTCGTTGTTTGCCATATTGGTTTGTTATCCTCTTAACCAAGGCATGTGGTGACATAGGTAAGGCATACGGGTGATTTGTAGGAGTATATTTTATTGAGCATGACCACTTTCAGAGCACTCTACTGTCAAAGATTGCTCTGACGGGATATGGGTATAAGTGTCCCTCTGACTTGAGGCTACCTTAGTAACTTACAAACAACTCACTATGCTTTGGTGTCGGACTATCTGAATTTTTAATTTGATGATAGAAGGTTACTGGGTACAGTCAAGTACTTGTGAAGTCTGAGTGCGAGTCAAGATGGGATTGATCGCTTCAAGTAAAATTGGAGATGATGCATCACTATGTTTTAATTCAGTAAAATTTTGGCCAAAGTAGTCCTAGTGAGAAGTCACAAGATTTTTGAGGTTGAGACACAATGTGGACCACTCTTTCTAGGTTGACAGTTTAACCCAAAGTTGTCTTTGAGTATCAACTATCAAAAAGATGAATTATACAATAACTATATCCACATGGTTCTAGAGTGTTGCTAGGCATACACTCGGCCTATCCGGACATCGGATCCCATTGCTAGATGGTTATATCGATTAGTACAAGAATTTTCTTATGCTACCGGCTTAGATTTGAACCTATGGGGTCACACACATAGAAGTACATGTTTGATCAAATAGCTGATCGATGATTATGAATCGTTGAAGGGTTTAATTATCAATTTGATTGATGATTAATACTATGTAAAAGTTATAATAAATTATTTTTTAATAGTTAGTAAATTAGAAGAATAATTAATTAAAAATATGATTGTTAATTGGTTTAATTTAATTGAGTAATGGGGATTGAATTAGATCTAATTGAATTGGATTCAATTAGATTGGCTTTGGATTAATTGGATACAGTCCTATTGAATAATAGGGCTTATTTCAATTGATCTCGGAGATGCATGAATTTAAAATTATTCTATATTAAATATAATTCAATTAGTTTTATATAGGTTTGGATTGGATCTAACCCTATAGAATAATAGGCTTGATTGGATCAAGCCCTAATATCAAATGAAGCACCTGATCTCCATTAAGAATCAATTTTTGAATCAATGGGGTTTTAATCTAACTAATTTTTAATTAGATTGGAGCCTAATTGGTTTTATAATTAGGTTAGGATCTAATTAGTTAGTTTGTTATAACTAATTTCTAAATTAGTTAGGATTGGATCCAACGGTTAGTTAGAGTTGGAACGAGATCTTGAATCTTTTTTGGAATAGGACTAAATCCAAATCAACCCCATGTCATATTAATTCTCCTCACCTCATTTTTTACCGTAAGAATTCCTCACACCCCATAGCATGCCGCACCCCCTCTCTTCCTCCCATGGAAAGCAAAGAGGTGTCCCATCTCTTCTTTTTGGTCGCCCAAAACAAGGAGGGGGCGTCCTAAAGTTGGACGTCCTAAGATCCCTCTCGCAACATCCACTTTCTTCTCTTCTTCTTAGTATATTTTTTTGATCTTTTCTTACTAATTTTTGGCATCAAAGATAGTTTTTTCTGCTAGTTATATAGTAAAAAATTGGAGAAGAAAAGTTCTTTCCAAGGAGAGAAAGATTAAGGAAGAAGAAGGATCTTCTTTCTTGCCTGCAGCCTTGAAGAAGAAGTTCTTCTTTCAATTTTTTTTATTTTTTTAAGACAAAAATTATATTAAATTTAATTTTTAATATATAGATTTAGAGAAAAAATATCAAAAAAAAATTGATTTGAGTTTGGAGATTCTTGATATTTTAGATCAAGGAAGAAGATGGATCTTCTTTCTTGTGTGCAGCCTTGAAGAAGGAGTTCTTCTTCTAAATTTTTTTTTAAATTTTTTTAATATAAAAATTAAATTAGATCTGATTTTTAATATGAGAATTTGAAGAAAAAATATCAAAAAAATTTGATTGGGTGTTTGGGGCTTTTTTGAGTTCTAGATCAAGAAGAAAAAGGGAGAAGAAGAGAGAAGAATGGTTCTTCTCTTGGATCCCTCTTTTGGATTTTTCTAGATCTCAAAATTTTATGTGATTTTTAGCATAAAAAATTAGATTAGATCTGATTTTCATCATAGAAAATTAGAAAAGAAAAGTTCTTCTTAAGGACGTGAAAGGAAGAGAGAAAGGTTCTT